>NC_056732.1:988792047-989092047 GCF_019279795.1 Protopterus annectens | reverse complement strand
TTTCCAGTTATAATGATTGATGATAGATGATAGATACCAACTGAAAGCTATGAGTGCTGGGGGAGAGGGTCAGAGTACTTATGTGAAATAACATTTAAGCCAATTTCTCCGACAGAAAGAAATGCTGACTTTGTTTGAAAAAAAATGCTTTAATGAGCTATGTAAGCATTACATCACTACTGGAAATACTGCTTTCCTTAATTCAGGACTACAAATGTGACTAAGCAAGAACTAAGGAAGTATTATGAACTAAAATACCAGACTGTTTTTGAAACTAAAAAAAAATGACTGATGAGAAAAATTTATGAAATGAAACATGGTAGGTTTGGATTAATCTAGATGTAACTGATGGCAGAATCAACATTTGCCCAGTATTATTTAGTTATATGAAAAGAATGGGATGGTAACTTTTGGGGGACAACCTAAAACATGTTTTTTTCCCCCTGTGGTGCTCATATATCGTTTGATACAGGTTTACCCTAAAAAGATGCATACAATGTAGAAAAACTGAGCATTCAATTTATGATTGCAAAATAACTGCAAAATATTACTTGAATCTGCTGAAAATGATGAAATAGCTGTGGGTCTGGAGGGAAGCTCTGATTTTGATAAAAATGTTACACATGAGCTAAATAAAGAGTTGACCTAGCTGTACGTGATTTTGGAACTTATGTGGACAATCACCTAATTTTTACTGATGTGTTCGTTGTCATAAGAATGTTTTCCTGTATTGCACAGCTGATAAACAGAGAGAGTGTGTCTAGATCTAGGTGTGTCATTTGTCCTCCTTTATGCAGCCCTAATTAGGCCAATCCCTGAGTTTAATGCCCTCTTTGGCATGTATCTGTCCAAACACATGCAACAACTAGAATGGCCACAGAGATGGCTTACTAAAAGGATACAAGGTCTAAACAATATATCTTACATGGACTGACTCAAAGCCCTGTCACTATACTTGGTATCCTACAGACTGCTAAGAGAAGACCTGTGTCTGGCATTTAAGTCACCCTCTTACAAAATACTGATGGATTTCCTGCAAATCAGTAAGTCAAATGGCATCAGAAATACTCAGTTTAGTGATCAAAACCTGTCCCCAAAATCAACAGAATGGTTCAGAAGGATAGGTGTATCTTACAACTGTAACCACTGCTCTGGAACAGACTCCCCATCCATGTAAAACAAAGCTCATTCCTGTAAATAGTCAAGCTATTTAAGATTATTTTAGATTAATGTATGGGAAACAACAAATTTACCCGGGGACTGCCCCCTGTACTACTAATGACAGAGGCAACTTCTAAATGCCTTAGCCTATGCATGGATTCCCTCAAAAGTATCTGTGGTATAATCCCACTTATTCTCATTAGGAGTAATAATTATCACCCTTGGGATGAGTAAGACCAATCTCTAACCAAATATAATAGATTAATTTGAGCACCAAAATGAGATTGGCTAGACTTAAAATGTAGCCTAGTACTTGCCTATGAACCTATGTATGAAGAGGAACAGAACAAAATGGAGAGTCAAAATTAAACCATAGTTTATAATGATAAAAGTACACAAAAGCCTTATAATGTACATATATATAAAATATGTATGAAATTTTAAGCCAAGATAAAAGTGAGGAGGAGCAGAAGGGGCAGGTGGAATCAAGTAATACTACTGGAAGTGGGGTAACGAAAAGAACATTTTTGTTAAAACTAATGAAATTTTCAAAGAAGGGGAAAGGATCACCAGAGTATTACTGCAATAAATGTTAAGGGTATGAAGAGTCCATAGACATCTAATGTTTTTTTTTTATTTTTATTTATTTATTTATTTAACATTTGTTAACTGGGAAAGTCCGACTTGGAACAAAGCTAATTTTCAGCTGAGGCCTGAGGAGAAATGCTCCAGACACATGTCTTTGTAAAGTAGAAGACAGCAGCAGATACTGTCACCCTCACAAATCATTTTCTTACCAATAATGAATGTATATTTCATTAATGCTTAAGTATCTGATTCCAAATCTTCATTGTTATGTTACATTAAAAATGTTTTGCCACTGCTGAACTCGTGGTGAAATATGGCATGCACTACATGTAGTGTATTCACCCTTTTAGGGTGTGCCTCTTTTTTCATGTTTATGAAGTTGTGAAGTTAATATATTTAAGTAATTGTGTTTTATGGTAACATGAACCTCCGTACACTGTTTCAGTCTTTCGAAGTGTGGTATTCCTGCAATTTGTCCTTGAAATGTTTAACAATTTTTTTTCATTGTGGAGTTTTTCGCATGAGGCATCCACTTAAAAGGGATCTTTTTGCATCAGGTCAGACAATTCTGGTAAACAAAGGCAATGAATGAATGAATGAATGAATGAATGAATGAAAAGTAAGTAAATAATTTCTGGGAGTCACATTGTGAATCCCTTATGATCAACAAATTACTCTTCAACTGCTTAGAAAAATGATGCTTTATTAGAGAAACTAAACAGAGGCACCTAGGCAGTGCAACACCCCCCTGTGAGACAGCTGGATGTGGACACATGGCAGGTTGGTAGTTTAGCTGCAGTGACAAATGCCTGCGGACAATTCCTTGTGGGAATAGAGGAACCCCCTGCACCCTAACCACAGGTGGAGACACAAACCCCCACAGTGATACACTCTGCACCCCCTAGAAGCCACCATGTGCAACTGTCAGTGGAACATGTGCCTGGCATAGGATGCCAAGTGGGCATGAAAGTGGTAGCATGAAACCTGTGTGCTGCGGTCAAAGCCTTTATTAACACAATATGTAAAGTGTGTAGTGCTTGGTGCGTACTAAACCCAGATATAATCACAACTTGTAGAAATGTGCCACAGCACGGAGAAAATCCTGCACATCACTGTAGTCACACTTATGTTGCAAGATGTGCTTTAGGCGACGCTCCCTTACAACAATAGCCTTCCTACATGGTGTCACAGGCATCCCCCTCAAAAGAGACTCCCGTCGGGTATCTGTCATGTTCTGTTCCTGTTGTAGAACAGACAGAAGGTCGGATAGCTGCACAGTAGGGTGTCCCAGTAACACCTTCAGCCAACGATGCCATGTCTCCACCTGGTTATTAGTCCATGGGAAGTCCATGTCAGAGATATCACACACATTCCAAAACCTTAAATGGTAGGATGATGGCAGTCATTGCTGTGCAGAGCAGCAGGATGCATACTTGCGTGGTCGGCCTCACACATAATGATGGTCCAGAAATACGCCAATAGGCTGTGCACAGTCTGGTAAAGTAGCCACAATGTCCAGAAATGCAGGGACAACATATTCCAGTGGTAGGAATGCCAATGCAATCAGCTTGCAGATGGCAATTGAGAAAGCAGTGTCCGTATCATAGAGGGCCACAAGGTGATGATGCTGGATCTGGCGCCAAATGATCTGTGCAAAATGGAATAGGCATCCCTTCAGAATACTCTTAGGGAATGCCTTAAGGCTGGCATGGATCGTTGCCTTCTCAAAATCAGTCATAATATAATGTGTAGCCAAGGTGCATCCCTGTTCTGCAGCCATACCCTTCAGTATCTCCCACATATTGTTGTATGCAGACTCTGACTTCCGTGTCATGAGACAGTACACCAGGGGGACAATCCTTGCTCAGGTGGGGGTGCCAATACATCCATGTAATGTATATAGCTGGTGACATATATCAGCCCATGTGGGGAAGGTGCCACCCCCGAGAATGATGTCAGACCTGCACAGATCAGTCAAATTCTGTGATGTTGTAAGTAGAACCAAGGAATCAGTCCCATCCATATCAGACTTTCTATGGAGGATAAAGCTGCCACTACGGAGTGGATACTGGCTGACATCAATATCCCCGAGTGTTACTGGAGGTGTGGTCATGGATGCCTGTGCCCCCTGCCGCACCCTGGTTATGCTTTGATGCAGGGTGGCATGGCAAGGCATCTCTTATAGTACATTGTCATCCGCTGTGCCTAGGACACTCTGCATTACCAGGCTTGGCAGGTCATTGCCAGTTACTGCCCTCTGCCCCAGTTCTACTTACAGTGTAGCCACTTGGGCTATTGTTGCATCTGGGCCATGCTGGTGTGGCAGTGATTTCAGCAGTTCTTTCCCCTCATCCTGGTGAACAGTGATGGCATGACCTCTGCACGCCTTTACTCTCCGCTCGATACATGCCCAGTACTATTTAGGTGGTGCTTCATGCTACAAATGGTAGAGGTATCCCTCCACTACCAGCACTGGTTTGCCCCGTTGGTTGGGCACAGTGCTGTATCTGTTGCCAAGCTGACCAGGACTATACAGGTATATAGATTTCATCATGGTAATGCCACTTGTTGATGGCCTCTCATTATCCATCATGGCTAGTGTAGCTGGGAACAGGATGTAGACACGACCCTGGTACAAGTCACTATCAGACATTAGAATAGTTGCTGTACAACACCTTGTTTTGTACCCTGTGAAGTAGTGCTGCTTGCCACAGTGGCCCTGTGCAGCTCTCTGCACTCCACCTTGCTCTGACTGCCTGGTCTGCTAGAGTTTCACTATGTGCAGTTCACACAGCCATGGGGCTGACAAGTGCTTGTAGTCTGGTAGGCATCTACACAGCTTGCTTGCAACACAATTTCTACGTGTACTGCACAGGTCCCCTTTAACTCCCAGCTGTTGCTGCCGGCCAATCAGGGTGTGGGGCCCAGTCTCAGTTTCAGTGACAGAGGTTACATAGGGAGGTTTTTCTGTGTTGCACCCTTGTCTGCCTACATGGGCCTGCATACTTGTTTACCCCAGCTGCAGCAACCAATGGATGGGTTTGGTGGCTCCCGCAATACACACATGCTGCTTTGGACTGGGTGGAGGGTTGCTACCCCTGTGTGACAGTGTTCCCCTACTACTATGTTTATTTCCTGCTTTTGGGTTGGTAGTCTGTGCTTGCCCGAGTTGGCACATTCCCACGTGCCACTGCACTAGGGGGGCTCTGGCAGGACAGTTGCTGTCTGTTGCAGGCATGCCTCCCCATCACTTTAGTTTGGTCATGTATTGGAGCCATTCACAACAGTGGTACTCACAGAGGCACTGTGTCCATCATGCTGTGACATGCTTGGTTAGTGTTACACCAACAGGTCTTGCGGTAGCATGTACTTTCTGAGGGGTATGAAGTCTGAAACTCATATGTCTGTTCCACTACAGTGCTGGATGGCCACATGTGTGTGGTATTTGGGCTACCCATATTCTGCACAGCTCAGGGCTGTCTGTGCTGTTATATACTGTTAGGGTGTATTGGCAGGGATGCTTGTGCTCTTGCTGTTTGGGAAATGCGCATGTACGTACGCTCTGCTGCAGCTGCAGCTACTGTGGGTTTTACTGTCTGCTTCCCCGGGAATGTTTACTGTGCAGGTTTGTGTGGACTTGTGGAGCACTACAGGTATGTTGCTGTTATTTTCGTGCTTGTGTACAAGCTACATTTATTATTGTGCTTTGTGTGGACATGTAGAGTGCTAAAGGTATGCTGCTGTTATTTTCGTTCTTGTGTTTTAGCATTGTTCTCAGCTTTGTGCGACTGTTTCCACTGTCGGGTTGCAGCCCGCGTACCTGCTTTAGGGGTTGTCTCAGTTTGTTGGTTTTCCCACCGATGTGGATTCCCACGGCGTATCTCTCTTTCGGCCGAACTACTCTATGGTCTAGCAGTGCTGCGGCCTTCTAGTTTCAGTCTTGTAACTCGCTGGCATTCGTCTCGCGATCTACACGCCAGAACCCGGATGGAAAAGATGCCAATACATTGCAAACAAAATTAGTAATTGAAAAAGAAAGCACTATTTGCACACCATTAGTACAAATGTGATAAAACATAAGGTACTTTGGTAGTCAAACATTATGTTTATGTGTCCTGAGTTTGTCTGAATTGCAACTATTCCTCCGCTGTGGTAAATTATTGCATATAGCACACATTCCAGTAGCTGATCTCTATCCCCTTTTATCCCCAAGGATGTGTGATCTTAGAGGTGTTGCATAGTAGTTTGAGGGTTATGGGCATAAGTCTCCCATGGGAATATGCAGGTGGCTTCCCCCAAATCAGAAGAACAACAGGGTTAATTTTCTGGATCATCCTGTAAAATGATCCCAACTCCTAATATTGTCATTTGAGATGCTATTAACCTTTCAGACTCATAACTGCCTGACATAATATACTCTAGAGCAAATAGTTCAATTTGTTATATTACTGTAAATATGTATCTATGTTTATATACATTTACCAGATGAAGATATAGTTCAGTTTAGTTTAAATGTCATTACAAATGAATTTATATAATTATTTGTCTCTGTAGACACTGATGATCTCTTCTGAGCAAGTCCAAAAGGCACTGTCAATGGCCAAAACACTCCTGATAATGTGCATGGTCATTTTCTTATCATTAAGTGGCACTGCCTCATGGTCTTGCTCCTGACTCTGCTCAATTTCAGCCTTTCAGCTGCTTTTATGATGAAAGGAAGGGAGAACAACTGTGGTCATCCACCTCAACAAGGATGACCCCACCCTAATCTGACAACACTAGACCAATAAATCTTATCAGCCTTGTTTGTAAGGAAGTGGAGGACATCACTGTGGAACTCATACAAAAAGATGTAACTTGCCTACAACATCTTGATCCCAAGTAGTCAGCTTCTTTGAAAAAGTCACTGAGGCATTACCTTTAGCATACTTTGATATGGTCAAGTCCTTCAATGCTACTTAACCCATGGGCATTATAGATAAAATAATTAAGTATTTAACCAAAATTCAATCTTTATGTAACCCACTGGCTAGCAAACTGGCTCATAGCAGGACCCAGTAAATTAGGATTGATAATGCACTCTCTAAAAAAGATGCTTTCTAATAAAGATACCCTTTTCTCAAGTTTGAAGAATAATTGTGACACTCCATCTAATGCATATGTTCATTGTGTTTGTTAACTAGGATGGGACATTGAACTATGCCGACCTTTTCAAACTCGACTGGGAAAATTATCTGGTTAAGTGACTTGCTCCGAGCCACATTAGGCAAATGTAGCATGAGGGAATCAAAATCTAGACTACCAGAAAGTAGTTTGTTGAAAACTCATAATCCTAACCGCCTGTGCTAGCTACCAAACAAAGTTTTCTCTAGATGTTTCTTTCTCCTCTTAATGACATCTGGAAACATGGTTAGAAAAATATTTTAAGTAGTATTGTTACAGTCTTAATTAATCAATTAATTAGTTATTAATTAATTGGTTCTTTGTTTATTTGTTTGCTTAAGTTTTTTATATGGTATCCCTTCTTGTTTTAAATGAGAAGATTTATACAGAATAAGTAAGGTACGTGTTCCCCTACTTTTTAAACATAGAAGCTTTTTTTTTTTTTACTTTTAATTCTCTGTAACTTAGAACTACAGGCAGTTGTTGTCCAGCCTGGCAGCAACAGGCATTTGACAGGTGTGAATAAATAGAGATGAGGTGTCTTGAATATCAGTAGTATAGTGCCTTACAGCCATGGATAATGTTTTTCCAGGTACCAGACCCTTAAACTTTTTCACAAGAGGAATCAGCTTGGTGGCAACTCCAAGAAATGAAAGACACTTGATACACATGGATTAATGTACCTCACACTGTTTTTCTTAAATTGCTTTGGCTTATGGTATACTTGTTGCTTTGGGCTGTAATTTGTTTTTCTATGGTAAAATTGTTCTGTGTTTTATTATTATTTTAATATGTGTTTGTATTTATGTAGCATTTTACAGCATTTTACAGCTTCTGTACATATGTATCTTTGCACTGATAGTTATTTGTTTTCTGTTGCTGTGTGGCCATGTCTGCATCTGTATAGATAGACTGATATTTGGATATACTTTGGATTTAACTTATATATGTTATCGTTTTCAGCATGTCGGTTTTTGTTTTTTAAGTGTTTTAATTTATTCACTTTTTTTTCCTGTTTGCCTTTCTTGACTTCCTGTCTATGGAGTCTATGGAACTCAGGGTGGTAGTTTGGCATAATGGTTAATGTGTTTGCCTTACAGGCACAAGGTGCAGGGTTTGATTCTCAATGGGGTAATTGGCTATGCTTAAAATGGTCCACAAGGACAGTTAGCCTGGTACTAATCTAATTTAGGTATGTTTTCATTTTTATAGGAGGTTATTTATTATCAGCATCATTAGTAGTACTATATTTTTAATTATTTTTACAGTTTCTACGTAACTAATATGCCTAAATGTGTATTTTTAGGGCCTTTATTACTGCAAACTGTGTTTAATTTGTGTCAAAATTCTGACGTTTTTGTTTTACTTAATATGCTTATATATTGTGCAGAATTAGTAATTTATTTGAAGTGTGTGCGTCTGTGTGTGCGTGTGTGTGGGTTTCGGTCATTTGGTTTTCTTTTCCATTGATTTAACAGTTTTGAGTAGGCATATCTGTTTGTATATATCTCTGCTAAATGTATTTTCAGTACTGAGGGTTCTCTGTAGATGTTTTAGTGTTTTTTTTTTTACTGTAATTTATCTCTCTGTGAAGTTATTGCATTAGTTTTTCCAGTGAGGTTTGGATTTCTTATTTGGCCAATTTCTAATAATAATATTCTAATTATAGTTAGAAATATGCAAACTCCTGTCAGGTATGATATTTTCTGTAGAGTTACCTCATCACAAAAAATTTGAAAAGCACTGCTATATGCCCTTCCTTTGGTTGCATTCATAGTTGTCATTTGCACGACCTTTAAAATTATGAAGAAAATTCACTGCCTTCATTATGATTGTAAGGCAAGTTGTTTGTAATTTATTTTTTGTGCTTTATGGAGTAAAAGCACATTTACTACATTAACATTTATTCTAATTTTCCTGACGTTAAATAATTGTATCTTTTAATCATTTTACAGATTTGACTATCAGTTATCAGTCAATGGGACAGCTTCCAGTGATGGTTTCCTTCTTCATTTGGGGATAGTTTCATACAAGCACATATGATGTACATCTTTAAACCACAAGAATTTACAGATGACCTTAGAAAGTATTCCCATGGCTTGAATTATCCAGCTCTGAGGTTGGCAGATCTCAGAAAAAGGAAATACTGCATTTTTGTCTGGCAGAAGTTAAATATTTTCCTATCTGTAAGATGAGGACAAACTGCCCTCAATTAACTTTGTACTGTTCTGCTAAGACCCATGTATAAAGACCCCATGCCACCACTGGATTTAAATTTGGTACTGCAAGCCATAATAGACTCTCCCTTTGAACCTGCAGACAAATGTGATCTTAAATTTTTGACCTGGAAAACTGTCTTTTTAGAAGCAATTGCATCTGCTAGAAGAATTTCAGAACTTCAAGTCTTATCTTCTAAGCCCCCATATTTGATTTTTTATAAGGATAGCATCATGTTATATACTAATGCGTTCTGTCTTCCTAAGGTGGTGTCAGAATCCAAGATTAACCAATCCATTCACTTGCCAGTATTTTTCCCACGTTATACATATAAAGAGTAATATATGCTGCACTTAGTGGATGTTCATGTACCATCACATTTCTGCCTAGACAGAACAAAATAGATTTGAAAGACAGATCAGTTATTTGTTACCTTTGCACATAATAAATTTGGTGAATTGGTTACAAAGGTACCACTAGCTAATTGAATCTCCCCTCACCAAAACCATTAAAGGCTCATTCAGCCAGATATATGGCAACTTCTGCTGTATTACAGTCTAGAGCATCTATGGACAATATATGTGCAGCTGCAACTTGGTCAAATCCTCATACCTTTATCACTCATTACAAAGTAGATTTGGTCTCAAGGGGAAGAGTAGCTTTTGGCTCAACCGTACTCTGAAAAATCCTTCTTTAGAGTCCATTCAGGAATTTAGGTAGCTAGGCACTTTGTCCTATTAGTTGGGGAATGAATGAAAATTGACAACATTAGATAAAGACATTATGTATTTACCATAACATTCAATTTGTGTTGTCCATTTTCATTTTTTCCTCAACTCCCCACCCACCAACCCCCTCCATATTTCATAAATGACTTCTGGAGGAATAAGGTACTTCTTGACACCTATGTCCTTTGTATTGAACTCCAGTTATGATAGTTATTTTATAGGCTTCCTGTCAAGCTGCAAACAAAATCTGAAGAATGTTATGGGTGATGCATTATGGGTAGGGAAGGAGCTCGAATGTTTGTTGGTGGGCACAAGCTAGTAAATCAGCTGAGTCAGATCCAAGGATCGGCTCTGATCACATTAGTTGAGGAAGAATGAAAATGGACAACAGAGATGGAATGTTATGGTAAGAACATGACTTCATTTTTTGCTTTAAGCAAAGTTTCAATTGTAACACCTCAGGCATCATCTATCTAGCATTTTGTGATGCCCATTTTGCTTTTTAGGTAGGTAAAACTGTATACCCTCGACAGGAGACTTTATGAACATCCTAACCATGTCAAATAAGCCAATGAGAATAATGTCTTACACAAGCACAGGACCGTGTGTGTCACTCACTAATATTTTTTTTTTTTTTTTAGAACAGGTACCCCAGAATCCTAGAGGTGGTCCATGGGGCATTTTGGTGGAGTACAAAGAACTGTTATGGCAGTTATGCCTAAATGCTTAATGATAGCATTTCCATTTTGAGTGCACTGAAACTAAGGGCTACCTTTTTGTAGTAAGGTTACTCCTACAGGAGACTTGGGGGGGGTGTTACTAATTTAACATCTAGTGCTAACTGTTTTGTATCTACAATATATGGTGTTTTACTTTTTAGGTGTCCCTCCTTTAGTGGTTACTGAATGGATTAATTGATTAGAGATTTATATATATATATATATATATATATATATATATATATATATATTGCTTTTTTTACATATTTTATACTTTCTTTGTATATTTGGTAGTCTTCACCATAGCTATTTGATATTTGTCAGAGAATGCACATTTCATATTCATGCACCACTACTTATTGTACATGTTTTAAAATGCTTTTATTTTTTCAGATGTTCATTTTATTCTATTTTGAATGGATCATTAATCAAGAGAGGTGTTCCCACCTTTTGTTCTTTAAAAGGCTGTGTTTGGAATAGAGCAACAGTTCTGATACGTCCTGCATAGTACAGGGAAGAAAGGGCTTAACTTTTGGATGATTCATTTTGAATAAAATTTTATATTATTCTTCTCTCCGTGGTTGGCGTTGTTCCTAGGCTGGCTTTCTGGCCAAGTTTTTCTTGGTTATCAGATACTATACAACTTGTTGATGCCTACAAAGCACAGAATGTGTGGCTTTATAGACATGCGTCTCCTATATCCATTTGCCTCAGAGTCTGTAGTAAATATTTCTCACATTATTATGACATTTGGCATAACAGTGGCAATGCCACGGAATGCTTTTTTGCTTCCTCAGTTTTATGCATTGCCTGAGGAAGTATGAAAAATGTATGTCAGCATCACAGCCATGATACTGTTAGTACATTACTCAGAGCAATGTTTCACCTTCAAAACAAATTGTTTTGGAATCTGGTCTGCCTTTGAAAATGGCAAATGCCATGAAAGCATTTGTTTTGAGCAATCTTTATACGGTCAAAGTTTTACAAGGATTTTCCCTTTCACATTGAAAAAAACTGTTATATTCATCAGGTATTACACTGAAGATTGTAGAACTGGTCTTTCATTTGGAATATGTCTACTGCTGGAGAAGTGGGCAGTTTGTGCTTGATAAAGATCAAAGTTCATTTAAAGTTTTGTTCTGTGATCTGCTTTGTGACATAGGATAAAACTCAAGATTTTCTTCTGAAATCAGAATGCAACAGTCTCAAGATCACGAATGAAACAAAACTGTGAAAGGTGTGCTTTTTGTAGGGGCCAAACAGTCCATGTCCATAACATTGGGGGAGAGGTTGTAGCCCCACAACTTCTACAAAATATTATGACCATATATGACTACTGCACATAATGGAGAGAAAGGAAATGCTTATGTTTTGAGCAAAATGTAAATGTGTTTTACTCCCTTGTATACAGAACTTGGAATAGGAAAATAGCATTTGTGAAAGAAACTGTTTCAGGAATGTCATGTTGGATTATTTGCTTTCAGTAACATACCAACATCTCCCCCATTTATTTTTCTGTTTTAAGTTTCGTATTCTACACAAATCTTTCTGTAGTCATGCTAGAGTCATTTACATCATTTTTAAGCTATATGGCCAGACTGCAATGCTGATACAGTAATCTATTTTAAGGTCAGCTTGGCATGGTGAAACTGAATCTAGTTTTATTTTTACATATACAAACAGAAATATAAAGGGAACATGTATACATCATCAGCAGCCATGTTACAATGAAGTAAATGGAAATACAAGTAAACGACATATTATTATGCTATAAATTGCTTTAATCTTAAGATTTTTATTGATTTCAGGAAGTCACAGAACCAGAAATAATTAAGCTATTGTAAGTGTTACATGGACATACATTCCATAGTTACTTAGTACTGTCTCCCAGCACTGTTGCTTGAAATTACCCATATGAATCACAGCTACAACCTTAGCAGGATCAGAACATGGAGGAGGAGATATCTGCAGAACAAATGTATCATCTAGTCATGCAGTGAGAAGACAAAACTGGAAAGTAGCCATAAGTGAATGTATCCTGACACTGGATTGAACTCTATGAGACATGTCAACCCTTGTTTGGGGAAGTAACTTTGGCTGCATGTCTTTCCTGCCTCCTCTGGAAGCTGATGAAGTACACATTATGTTATATTCATACTGAAAGAGAAAGGGCACATCAGGGAACAATAGCAACTTTAAGGGGAGATGACAGAGGAATATATATTGTCCCTTAAGAATTTCCTGTTAATTAATGAAAGAAGTGGCATGTATGTATGTGTGCCTTGTACATATGTGAGGATACACAAAAAGAATATGACACAGGAATATATGGGAATACATCAGGATGCATGCAGTCACTATCCCATCATGCAGCATGACTCCAATCCAGAACAGGGCACTGCATCAGGGAGGGTGGCCTAATGGTTAAGGTGTTTGCCTTACAAACACAAGTTGTGGGGTTTGAGTCTCACAAGAGATAATTGGCTAGGCTTAAAATGGCTCATAAGGGCAGTTAGCTTAGTAATAATCTATGAACCTATGAACGATTGGGAATTGGTATAATGGTTATGGTGTTTACCTCCCAGATAAGAAGTACAGGGTTTGATTCTCACTAGGGGAAATTGTTTTGGGAGGGTGGCCTAATGGTTAAGGCATTTGCCTTACAAACACAAGGTGCAGGGTTTGAGTCTCACAAGGGATAATTGGCTAGGCTTAAAATGGCTCGCAAGGGCAGTTAGCTTAGTACTAATCTATGAACCTATAAGTTTCACATAGTGCAGTGTGACCCCAGTCCAAAACAGGGCCCTGCAAGTATCACATGGTGCAGCATGACCCCAATCCAGAACAGGGCCCTCACATAGCGCAGCATAACTCCAGTCTAGAACAGGGCCCTGCAAGTACTCACAGAGAATGTGTTGGTATGTCATATGCAGTACCACTAATACTAACTCTACCTGACTGACAAGAATCACAAAGTAGCAGAACCATTTCATAGGATGAGCTTGTCAATTGTTTGCTAGTTGCAGCAATAGTCCCAAACCTACTATAGGATAAAGGCAAAAGACATAAAAATATAAGATAAATAAATGAGGGTAAAACAGAACACTTAACACCATTTGGGGAATTCCTGCCTAACTTCTTCTCATGTGCCGAGTTACCAGGGTTCCTGAACTGCCAGTCGTCAAATTGATACCTGCATTGCTTTCCATTGCTGGTGATGACATTTGCTGTGGACAGATCCTCAGTCAGTTCATACCATGCTTTCACTTTCTTAAATATGGCAAGACAGGGACTTCCCTGACATGACTCCAAAGGAGATAAAGCATTATGTTGTTATTTTTCACACATCATGCACTTGCAGACTAGTGAGCACTAAAAAATGCTGCCATTACCCCATATTTCCCTTGCGAATGGTGACACTTATGTAAAAAGCAAGATATCAGACTATCATTCATGCCTGTAATATGATGTCTGCAGTGTAGATTCTCATGGAGTGGCTTGATGAGAGCATCTGTGTAGCTCTCCATCTACAGCCCATGGCCAGGGACAGTTAGAGGTGAATAGAAGGAACAGACTATACTTTATACTACTGGTGTGGTAAAGCAGAATAAATCAATTCACTGACATGTATGTCTTCTAACATAATTTGCCTAGAAGCCATACAAGTGGGTATTAACTTGTATAGTCTTGAAGGTGTTCTGTCATGTTTTGAGGTACTTCATATAGATTTTTGAACTTGTATTATTTTTTATGGCAGTATTCTGTGGAATAATATATATTCAGATTTCTAGGTAGTCCCGTATCCATACACTGTAGCCCACAACTATTTTTTTCTATCTGAGAATATCTGTTTTGCATCTGCATAAGATCTTGGACCGTTGACAATTGGTCTATTCTCTTGTAAGATGAGATCTCCCGTATTATTCATTCTCTTGTAAGATGAGATCTCCCATATTATTCTCAACTAGCACCTTCTTGCAAAACAACTGGTTTACTCACAGCATAGTATTTTAAGACTTGTAGATCTTTACTCTGTTGATCATTTCATAGCTCTTCTTTTTCATGCCTGCATTCCTAGGCTACATTATTTCCTGTTCATCATTCCATCCCAAGATGACCTCTTGTCCTTAGAGCTCTTTTATAGGCTTAGTTATCAAAGACAAACTACATATAGGTATTTCAAAAATACTGAATCATTCCTGTAAACCTCTGTAATACTTCTCCTTTGGCGTAGACATTTGTACAATTGATCTTTTATTCCTTGGATGTTAGAATATTTTAGATAGTCCTTAATTATTTCACAATTACTCTTATTTAATGTAAAATTCTGTTGTCTTGATGTACTTATCAGTTGCACTGGTCTCTTGTGAAAGTAATTTTGTGTCTGACCAAATACTGAACTTCTAAGTCTTCATATGCATGTGAAAAAACTCTTTTAAATATGTTTAAAACTGAAACAAATACCAAATAGAAGTCTAATAAATGTCTACCATCCTACTGTACACATCTTGGAGCTGCAAGTGTAGGAACAAGCCATTATTCATCATCCCTTACTACTGGTTTAGCCCCTCAAGGCTCATCCCTTTGGCCTTTCATTTTGGCATATTTTTTCTCACATATCAATAGTGACTCCAGTGTCTGGTTCACCAAATCTGTAGCTAACTGCAAATGTTGGTGTCTTTTCCTTAACCACTCTCACACTACCTACCTGCAAATGGTACTTAATATTACACATATATGAGGCATAGAAATAAACAATCTTACTTATTCAATGTCAAAAACACAACATTCTGTTAATTTCAAAAAAAAAAAGAGCAAACGTTTCTCTCTGAGGTGTTGCACAGTTGTATGACATAGCACACATATCACAATGAAGCTTTACCACTGGAACCTGACCAGAGATTAATTAGCACCTGGGGTGCTAGAGCAGCCAGGCAGGGAATGGTGGGACTGAGAAGGCAGGGAATGGGGGACTGAATAGGTAACATAGGGTTATCCATCCTGGGGGGTGGGGTAGGAAGGGTGCCTAGCTCACTACAGTTCCAGTATCTACTGGAGATAGAAGTATGCAACATGAAGCACTATAGGCTACAACTGTGCACCTGGCATTCCTCTCAACTTCTTAGTACAAGAAATTAGGGGATTCCTAAAATAATGGAGGCACAAAAGCCAAAAAAGGGACAGATTTTAAATATTGCTCTTGTAAACTTAGAAAGTTGCTAGAATAACAGGATTTGCATTAGCATGCATTTTCTGAAGGACGTCAAATCTGAAATGCAAATGTATGTTATTATTTGGTGATTTAAAGCCTGAGTAATTTGTCAGAAAATTAAAAAAATTGTGAGGAGAACAAAAATATTAGGCAAAAGCCTTGACATGCTGCCAAAATCTGTACAATTGAGAGCTATGGAATCTGGGTTTGCCAAGTGACATCTAAATGGCAGTCATCATATGGTGCAAGCTGGAATGCACATGCCTGCAAGGAAAGGCATAACAGGTCTTTCTTCGGCTGACACACAGGAGTTAGGTCAGAAAAGGGAAGACTATTTCCTTGCTAGTTGTCTGTATGGTATTTGTGCCATGAAAGCCTCCTTCCTTAATGAGGGGGAATGAGTTGGTGGTACTGACAACAACTAGATGGCCACCATGTTTAGGAGATGAGAAGAAAGGCTTTACCCAAATTTTGTTAGTCAGTATAAGAACAACTTAAATAAATAAATAAATTGAATTAAATTAAATTAAAATAAATATCTGTGGGGGTGTTTGTTTCAAATATTCTTAGTGGCATAGGCATCAATATATCACATAGAACAATACAGTGTCTTATTTTGCTGTGCTTTCTTATTGAATGCTTACAGCATACTGCAGAGAACTCTGTAATGTGCCATCTAATTCATAAATTAATGTGATCTGAAGCTGCTGTAACTGCTCTGCGTACTGCTGGCCAGCATGGCTGAGTTGCAGCAAACACACACATCTCAGAGTCAGTCATCTGTGGCCAGTAATAATAATGGAGAATATTATTTTGTTAGTTAGCTAGGTTTCCTGAAGAATGCAGAGAATGTGTTATATAACATGTATCTGCCATCATGGCTGAGTCTGTGTGTACAACTGTGGATTTGAAGGCTTCTCCACTGCACAACCTCTCTTTGGGTAATAGTGTGGAGCATGGTGTTAATGGTCAGATATAGGCATCTAGTGAAACTGGAACACATTCAGACATAAGCCAACAACCATCCCACTGTATGCATTCTAGATCCCCTGCTATAATTACAGGTATGGTGGGAACAGAGAACATTTCAAGGGTGACTTGCCTGAGCATGTTGTGGATCTGCTGTGGTTCTGAGCATGCATATTGTGGGTGTAGGTGTTGCTCTGTGCAGCAAGCACAGATTTTGAAGGATAATTTGGAATTATAGCCATGAGAAGCAAGGTCATTGATGGCAACTTATACAACAATGATCTGCTCCTTTCTGAATTTTGTATGACACCTCAGAGACAAACCATGCATATAGCACAATATGTCTGTATTTATGCAGTAGTTTCATTGGGACACAACACTGATGCATTATATTTATGCCTTCAGATGCTTCACAAACACTCTTATAAGGTGTTGCTGACACAAGCAGCAATGCTGCAAAACCAGCCTTTGCTCCCCTCCTCATAGTATGGTGCAAACACTGTGTCACAGGGACATAGGGAGTCGTACTCACTGTATGCATTTTAGTACAGTGTTTGCATGGAGGAGGTAGCAAAAGGCAGAGACTAGGATTTAGGTCTAGGACAAAAAGCAAACCAGCATCTTCTCCTTTTAGGAGGGTCATGTGTGCATCGTATGTACGCTAATGTGGATGTAAGCATATTTTGCACTCGTACGTGCAATTTAAAATAGCTGTTCATTGAGAAAGAAGGTAAGTACATAAAATGAATGGTGCATGTGTGTACACTTATGTTATTTATGCCATACATTCCATTTTTTTCTGTAGGAGTGAGAAAGTGAGTGTGTATATATGTATGCAAGCTGATCTAGCCATTCTGTTTGAATGAGAGATAAAGTGCATGTGTGTGTGTGTTAGTTACTGTGTAAGAGAGTAGGTGTGTGTGTACAATTATATTATTTATTCTAGAGGTTCTGATTGTTTCTGTATGAGTAAGAAAGCATGTGTGTGTGTGTGTGTGTGTGTGTGTGTGTGTGTGTGTGTGTGTGTGTGTGTGTGTGTGTGTGTGTGTGTGTGAGTGTATGTGTGAGTGTATGTGTGTGTGAACTTAAACTAGCCATTTGTTGTATGAAAGAGAGGGTGACTGTGTTGGTATGTGTGAGAAGGTAGCTGTGTGTTTGTCTGTGTGTGTGTGTGTGTGTGTGTGTGTGTGTGTGTGTGTGTGCATGTTTGTGCGTGTGTGTGTGTGTGTGGTTAACATATCTCTCAACTGTTTGGATTTAGCCTCATAGTTTTGGTCTGTCTCTCATAAAATTTGTGGTTTTCTGGCAAATCATGGAGGACTGAAGTCACTAAACAATACCCTTTATAATGATTTTCTTCAGAAAATATATTCAACTGTCCAGATTTTCACAGGCTGTCCTAATTTCTGCCTCATATTTTTGTTCCATTTCTTCTAAAATTGCTGTTTTTCTTGTAAATTACTGACTAACCATTGAGGATTGAAGTGAGAAAATAATGGCAGGCATTTGAGTTTCAAACTACATATGCTTCAGAAAATTCATGCTAATACAAAAACTGCAATTATATCAACTTTCTATGCCTGTAAGGGCAATATTTAAAAAGTTTCCCTACTTGTGTGCCTTTGTCCAGATTTCTTGCTTCAAGAGGTTGAGAGGTATAATCAATATTTTGGGCCATTGTTGGGAAGGTGGCCTAATAGCTAAGGTGTGTACCTTATAAACACAAGATGCAGTGTTTGAGTCTCATAATGGATAATTGGCTAGGCTTAAAATGGCTCACAAGGGCAATTAGCCTAGTACTAACCTATGTATCTCCATTATTTCAAGCTTTGTCCAGATTTTTTGCACTAATAGAGTGAGAGATATGCGTACCACTCAACTGTCCAGATTTTTGCAGAATGGTCTGATTTTTGCCTCATATTTGTGGCCTGTTCCTCAGTATTTGTGCTTTTCTGGAAAGTCACTGAGGATTGAAATAAATAAATGTTGCAAATTTGAGCTTGACTTCATTTCCTTCAGAAAATGCATGCTAAGACCAATGCTGTTATTCTAGCAACTTTGTAAGTCTATAAGAGCAATATTTAAAATCTGTCCTTACTTTAGGCTTTGTCCAGATTTCTTATGCTAAGAGGTTGAGCGGTATGAAGATATGGTGTGTAATGCTCTAGTTATGGGGATGGCAGGTTAGTCAATTAACTTGATCAGGCTTCACCCTGTAACTTGGTTACAGGAGACATAGCCTGAATTCTCCATACCATCTACCAGACTGTTAAAGGAACTGTGAGCTCCAGTGGAGACAACAGCCTGTCTACCACACTGCCAACGAAATTGTGAGTTTGAGTTTTAGTAGATTTTCTGAACATTATGAGTTTCAGTGCATTTTCAAGGGACTGAGTTTCATTTCATTTTCATGGAGTTGTGAGTTTCAAAGGAAGATAAATTTACTGTTGCGCATGCTAAGTCTGTTTTCAGTGTGCAACTAACTGTTTTGTTTATCAAATTGCAGTCACGGTTTGTGTTGTAGGATTTGAAAGCAGTGTAGGTAGCATAATTGCCTTTGGTGCATAAGGCTGTGGATTCTACTCCCACACCTTGTAGACAGAGTGCTGATATTGCAGTGCCCTTTTGATTGCTGATTATTTGGTGCATTTTAAGGGGGTATATGGGTTCTACACTCCTGAGTGTGTCCTCCTTTGTATAAGATGCCTAGCAACTATGTTGATTTGTCAGTCATTCCCTATTGCAATATTACCTGCTTGCCATTTTTAATGTAACCTAGGCAATTAATTATTCAATGGCAGCAGGCACTGAATTTGTTTGCTAGTAGCAACCTCTTCATTAGTTACAGATCTCTTTAATGTAGTATTATCTGGATGACTTTTACTTCTGCAGAGATTGTGCTTTTTGAGTAATATTGGTGGATTGTAATGACAGAAGTCTGGGTGGCATTTTATGGTTGACATTTTCTGAAATGGGTAGTTTTATCATTATTGTTTCATACATTTTGTTTCATTGCTTTCTAGAAGAATGTTCATAACTACAAATGTAAAACACCATTCTAACAAATGCTGATGTATTATACAAGGGATATAATTTATCATGATGGTGAATCAAAAAACACATACATGTGTGCATGGCCCTATAAATGTGTGTAAGGAGCCTATGGTCTGAAAACAACTCAAAGGTAAACTTAATCCTCCACTATCAGATGCATTTTCTTTTAATGTGGGTTTTCATGCCATTTCAATGAATGTGAGTTTCAAGGGCAGAGAAGTTTACTGCTCATGCTAAGTCTGTTTTCATTGTGAGACTGTATTGTTTAGCAAATGACTATCAGTGTTTGTGTTATTTTATTTCAATGTCTGTAATCATTGTAGAGCTAACTAAGAAAACGGGTTCCCTGTGTCTTTATTTAAAACATCTATGATCATTCTTTCCATGGCTTTACATACAAGAACAGTTAGACTTATGGTCTGTGGTTATCCAGGTCAAGTAGAAGGGCAAGCCTTGTGCCAAGGATTAACTGCTGCAGTCCTCCATTCACTAAGCATGAAGCCAATTAGTAGGCTAATGTTGAACAGTGATTTTGGAGTGCTTGATAGCTCATGTTTCATGCTATCCAAGAGGTATCCCAGGATATGATCAGGGCCTATTGAGGTAGTATTCTTTGACTTGGAGAGTGCATGAAGACTTGTTCACTAGTGATAGCCAGAGGATTTATGGTCGAGGGTGTCTTCTGAGAGGTATTGAGGGGAAGAAGGGGTGAAACTGGGACTAAATTTATCAGCCAGCAGGTTTGCTATATCCTCTGATTCCTTATAGGTGGTTCCATTTACAATGTGTTCAGCACGCTGTTGTGTTAACTTTTGAGGTTGCGAACAAAGCTGATGAAGACCTTGTGGTTATCCTTTGTCTTTGAGGATATTTCTGCCTACAATTTGGCTTTGGTGGGCTTGATAAGATTTCTGAGTTGCTTATTAAGTTTGAGGAGTTTCATACCTTTCTGGGTGTTGCACTTCCTAGTTTTGGCCATGGATTTCCACCTTTTGTTATACAACTTGTTGATATCAGGATTTCACTAGGGTAGCTTGCTATATGAATTGGTTCTCTGCTTATTCCTTGTGGGTACAGCTACCTCACTGCAGTTGTTTACATGATGGTATAGGGCTTCTGTAAACAATTTGCATAGTGGTAGCAGAGTTCACATGCTTTTGGGGGATGGAAATTTTAACATGGTATAAGTCAATGCTTTGGAATAATTCCTAAATATTTAAAGGTCAGATGGCATCCACTTATGCCAAGTGTTTGGACAGGTACATACCAAGAGTGGCATTATACTCAGTGATTGGCCTAATGAGTGTCAAGTAAAGGGGAACAATTATATGCCTGGATCTGGATGATATACCTTTAGATATAAGCTGTACAATGAAAAAGGATTTCCTTACAATCTCAGCTAGAGCGTCTTCTGCATGGAGACATGCGTGAATGGGCGTACCTTCGTTGAAGGTTGTGCATCAGGGCTGGTAACTCAGCGCATAAAAATCAACTACTAATCATTAGCGGACCGGAGTTCCGCGGTGGTGATCCCTAACTGGGAAAAGCTGAAAGACACAACAGTGACCATATTGGGCCTATTGAAGTCCCACCTTCATGCAAGGGAAAGTCCGTTGCAGTCTTTCATTCATCCAGCACAAAACCTGTTTTGAAATTAGCATTGAATAGCCTTTGTAGGGGGTTCAACATATCAGGTATCAGACTAACCGATCAGCAGTCTGCTATGTTATCCAGTCGCAACAAACATTATGTTCTTGGCCTTGGGTACTAACTTCAGAAATTCTTGAGAGATTTGAGGGGGTTATAGATGTAGGTATTTTATGTGAGAATATTGGAAGATTGAACTTCATCCCACCAATCTGAATTTGTAGGACAATGGATTGGCTATATCCTGTGGTCCAAGTATGTGATATCATTTATTATTAGCTCACTGTAGTACCAGTCATTTTTTGAGATTTCAAGCACAGTTAAAAAAATACTTTGTGGTTATCTTTCACCTGGGTTTATATTTTTACCTCATGTCAGACTTTGGTTGATTTAATCACAGTCCTGAGTTCCTTGTTTAGTTTAGCAAGAATGTTTTTAGTTTTCTATGAGTTACATTTATTTTTGCATGCAATGAGTATTTTTTTCTTCTATTATGCTGCCCATAGGGCTTTATTTTTGAATTTGGTGTTGCATTTATTTCTGGGGGGGGGGTGTCTATGGAGCTATTTAAGCATGCATAGAGCTTGGCAGTAAATTATTCTGTACAGTAGAAGTTTGAAACAGGCTTAGTAGAGGGACCCCATCCCCAGCTAATGCCCTCTACCCAGCATAGTCAGAAACCAGCACTACTCAGATATAGTATGTGCACACAAGATCACTTACACTAGCTAACAAGGGGGGTGAGAACAGTGTAGTAATTTTCTTTGATGTTTTCCACAATCAAACATGAGTGTCTTCATTTGTTCTTTCAGCATGCAACAGCATAGGGCTATACATAAAGTGACTGTTTTCAGTTTGTGGGAGGATAGGGAGGCAGCCTGCAATTGCAGATATGCTTTTTGTCTTTTCAGGTTGTTGCCTTTTCAGCATATTTGGTGGTATCATGTCAGCTTCGAACATTAAACTTTAGGCAAAACATATTTCTTCCTTGAATTTCTTTTCTTTTCTTTTCACTAATTTTGTTCAGACTATCACTGGATCATAAAACTAGAAAAAAATCCAAACAAGCACCTTTGAGCATGTAACAGTCTCACTGATTCTAGGGCCTAGGGCAATTTTCTTGCTTTAACCAATTTCCTTTAGCAAAGGCTTGAGATTCAGAGAATGTAAGCGGGGTAGTAAGGATGTAAATTTCAACTGCTTTACTTTTTGCTTGATTGACTCCCATGGGTACACATCTTCATTTATTGTCAGTGGCAGTATGACTGAGCCCAGCTAAAATGCATTTGTTGTTGGAAATGTAAGGTTTACCATTCCAAAAGGCTTAGTGTGACTGCAGGCCATAGGAGTGAACAGCCATTGTCAGGTGACCCCATGAGGGTGGATGGGAGGAAGTTGTGGCTCACAGCTTGGGTGTTAGCTAGGGAGAGCTCTGTATGTTGTACCTACAGACCACAACACTGTGGATCATGTGCTGCCTAGAGCCTGCCAGTCCTTTAGTTGGCAACACTACTAATGAGCCAGTACAGGGGTTAGGAGCTGCAAGGAGAAGAAGAGTAATCTGAGGTGGGGGTGGCAAACTGATCAGTCCTAGTGTAAATGGAAAGGTATGTACCTTTGGAATGAAATGCTTATGCATCATGTACGTAATTAGTACCCTGGCATATACTTGTACGTAATCTGTTCAGAGATCAGCAAAATGAAGGGTGTGTGGCTTGGATAGCAGTGTTAATGTGGGTGTGGCTTGTTGAGGAGACATCAGTCTAGGAGCTGTAAGTACAAATTTGAAAATCCTGGCTACAGCCCTGATGTGGCATCCTAATTATCTGCAAAGTTGTCAGTACCAATCATGATCACCAAGTCACCTTCCAGGCAGTCATGCTGAGGTTCTCCTACTGTTAGTACTCCATTTTCTCTAGTAACTGGGGTTGCTACTGGAAGCAGAACTCTTGTTATCTTTTGTTATCATGACTTCTCCAGTACAGGTAGAAACTTGTCATGGTCATAGGACTTTGTTAACCAATCATTTAGTAGGTGTTAGCTTTATCTAAAGGACTACCTGTGGTGAATACTGCAGAGCAGTTCTAAGCAGTGAGAGACTTGTCCTTCTGGGGTTATAATCAACTGTGTCTGACTGACACTTTGGTGCCTACTCATTTGACTTGAGGCATGACAATTTTATGCCTAATTTGGTCCCTTGCACTTTTCACGTTTGCCAGATATTTTGATAGTGTGTTGTATAAAATGGTTACCACGATAAATGTGTTTTCTCTTGCAGGGCTTACACTATTCAAATCCTTGCTATATCAATGTTTTCCTCATTAACTATGCTCTGTCTAGCATGGTATCTCATGGTGATATTCTTCTGTAGTGTCTGCATATCCTCCTTGAGCTGCCACAGGTGTCAATGCCAGAAGATGTACTATTGAGTGTGGTATTTCCTATGGTACAGTTTTCCCAATTCCAACTCATCTCATTGTATAAGAAACTGTTTGTCATTTAAGCGCTGTACTGCAAAACTGAAGCAATAAAAAGAACATTTTTCCTAATGTTTATGTGATCATGGCTTTAGTACATATAAGTGAAGAGTGGAGTGAGGAAGAGTTTTCCCCATTCAAAAAATACTTCCATATGCAGTTGTCAATTGTTTTATAGTTAACACACCCACCTTTGGTGTAGAAGGCTGTGGGTTTGATTCCCATACCAGGGGGACTGATTGTTGATAGTGCAGTGTATCTTAATGGCAATGCTGTACCTAGTGTGCCATCCTTTGGATGAGATGTTAATCAGAAGTTACTATCTGCTTGAGTTAGTGGTAGTTTAGGTGGATATCTCAGTGTATGTGCTTCCATGGGCCATAAGGATAGAGAATACAGCAGGCTGAGTATTTTGGTATTCCAGTAAAGCATCTGTTTGGCTTACTGAATATGCCAGTAGCCAGACTGGAAATCATCATAAAGGGCTGTGCCTGCAGGAGTATAGGTTTTCCTGAAGCTTCGCATACACCAAACACTCTTCAATAGTACATAGAGATGGGCAGGCATACATATGGAGCTGAGCTTCCTATTTTTGTTTGATACGAGAGCTGTACAGTGATCATGCAAAAATGCTGAGCTGGCATGTGAATAGCACATAAAAGCAGCACAACCATTATTTGCATGCCTTTGGCTGTCATACAAGCAATGACTGCTAGATTTAAATCCTGCGTTTTCATTCAGTTCGTATGCATGTATTTTGGCATTATCATTGTTACTTAGCTTGACGAATGTGACATCTTAATGCATAATGCAAATCTTCTGTGAATTGAGTTCTGTGTTTTGTGCTGCAGCATGGAGCATAATTCATTCATCTGCACCCGTATATGAAGTATGCTTCTGCAGTTCCATAGTAATATATCTCATGGCCAGGCATGGGGTCATCCAAGAATTGTGAATCATTCTGGTATGTGATCTCAACTGCACACCAAGCTAACTCACTGCAAAGGATATTTATGAATCTCACCAGTGTTCCTCTTTTCTTAGTTCATTTGGAAAGAACTCTTGCACCCTCAAAACATTAGCAAAAAATATGAGGGTTCATTTTCCTTACAGCTCAGTAAGAACTTTCTTGCCTATGCGTAAGACAGCAAACTGGCCTTCAGCAAATGGAAATACTAATCTTATCATCAGCCATGTAACTTTCAGTTTCCTTTGTCATCATTATTTCTCTGAACTTCCAGCTTATCTATTAACTAAAATGTGACAAATAACCTAAGCTCACCAGATAACACGATCATTAATCTTTTCAGTCCTAAAATAAATTTTAAGCTTGAAGACAGGCATATTATTATCTAGGTCAATCTGCTAGGGATTCTCTCCCAAAGATCAGAGGAATGTGAAGAATTTAAAATCCTTCAGGGAACAACTCTTTCTAATTCTAAAAAAACTGGGCCACCTGTGACTGTTTTAGCTAGACAGCAATAAATGACTAGTGAACAGTTCTGTTTCACCTGTGCCCTATCTCAGCATGCTAGAAGGCAACTTTCCAGTTATGATATTTGGACATTTTCTATTTTACTAATTATTCTTGAGATGAACCTTCAACTTTCTAATCTTCTTTTTTCTTTAGTGTTCTTCTGCTATACTGTCTCTCTCTTTTTCTCTCTTCCCTGGTCTTCCGTCATTTTTCTCAGTTGCTTTCAGTGTGCCTTAGTGTCTCTTCTCACAGTCATCTTTTGCAAGCCACACTATGACTACACCCCATGAACCATGCAAAAGGAACTAAAGGCCTAGATGGTTCTTAATTAAGTTATGTGTATTAAACTTGTATGTCTGCAACTTAACTGTTAAATTCAAATAACCAAATCATCTTAGGCAAGACTAGTATTCATCCATAAATTAATGTAGTTATTTGTTTTATGTAGATGGCAAATATATTGTTTGTGCAATTCAAATAACTAAATCATCTTAGGCAAGACTAATATTCATACATGAATTAATGTAGTTATTTGTTTTATGTAGATGGCAAATATATGGTTTGTGCTATATCATTCTTTTTAGCTTTTAGTAGTCGTATATTTTCAAAATGATAGGATGAATTGTCCCCTAAACATGCTTAAAGACTGTTACTGAAACTAATCATGTATAATTCATTTTAATCTATGCAAATCTATACCCTTGTTCCTATCCCTATCTCACTTTTTCTAAGTTTGCCTTTGTGCTGTAACTAAAAGGAGTCTATAAAAGACTTTGTATTGAATCAGTCCTGTAATCACCCAACAATAAGTAAATAAATCAATACTGTAACTGCATTTATTTAATTTTAGTATAACAACTATACTGGGATACTAAAAAGCATAATGGCTGACATAATTCTTACATAATACATCTATTTAGTGCAAAATGTTTCAGTTGCCTTGTACAGCTAAGCCAAGCTGCATCTACTAGGTGTTAAAAAAACTCTTCTACAGTTTAATTTATGACTGAGTAATTGCATATCTGACAGTTTTACTATGATCATACTTCACTAGCAATAAAAATATAACTATTTTTGAAGTAATGGTGTTTCGGTTGGTAATTAACTGTCTATGGTACTTTCAAAAATATAAGAGCTCTTTGTTCACATAGCACTACACATGGTCCTGTGAAGTTGGTTAGGTTACAGGATCATTGACGAACAGTCCAGAGAACTTCATAGTGTGACTGAGTGGGAGTGATTTAGGTAGGCACAAACAAACTTCACAAACACGTCTTCTGCATCTCTTTCTTTTAACTATACCCTAGTTTGTTAAGTTCATTTACACAGAAAGTATTCATCTGCTGCTGTCGTTTGATATAATTCTCTATCAGCGTCACTCTTGTTATGGCATACAGCAAAGCTGCAGCTCTGCGAAGTTATTACCTTCCCTTCCAGAAATCATTGGGTGGCCAAGGTCAATTACGGCATCTAAACACATACTGCATTTTCTTGTATTGCTACTGCTGCATGCAGTAACCACAAATTTTTGTCTATTAAACATTATGATAACCACTTATAGGACAGGTATACACAACATGAGTGAAGGTGTAGTGATGCAAAGTAACACACACACACACACACACACACACACACACACACACACACACACACACACACACACACACACACACACACACACACACACATTTTTGTCTGCAAATTACAAATTACAAACACCTCCTGAAGTATAAATCTGTCATTATCATAGGTGTGAATGTGCATAACAGATATGCATATATTATACACATAGCATATATCAACATTCATAAAATACATACAATTCTTTTTATTCCAAACATTCTCAGAATACCCGATGCCATGGTCAACATCCCTTTTATGGGAATTCTCATTAAATGATGCACTGACTGTGGGATATCTGTATTTAAGCAGAAAATACAGGATGTGACTATTTAATCAGGAGCCATTTCAAAACGTGGAATTAATCATAACTGCTCCATTTAAATAAGTAGCGCAGTCCTGAAAATGGTATCTTTGACAGAGGTGATGGGGTACTTCTGACGGTAAAGAAGACAGAGTCCATCTTACAAAAAAATTGTACGACTTTGAATTTTGCCTAATGATCTTGCTCAATGAAATTCTCTTGATAAATTAAACCTAAACCAAAAACAGCAGTAGATATGTCACAGTACAGAGCATTATGTGTGAAATGGACATTTCAATCAGTAAAAGTAATTTCATTTAGAAAAACTGTTAAGATTTTCTCAGTTCATTTTTATGTTGGAGCCAAATTCAGCAGTTACATGTAAATGTTTTAACCTCTTCAGGATGACTTCTGTATGAGACAGCTAAATATCAATGAAAGAGAATGACTAATACTGTAAAAGCATAGTGGGGATTGCTGTACTAAATGTCTCTTTGCACTAAATAGAAAGATATGTGAAGGGAATCAGTGTTAGGAAAGGCACAAGACAAAACTCTCACAAGAAGAATACTTGAACATAATACTGTTTCCTACATTTAGTTGGCTTATATCAGCTAAGTAAACATTTTATGGAGTATGTTTATGGTCTAAAGAAGAAGAAAAGTGATAATACCTTATTTTACATACTAACTTTGCAAAAAGTTAAAGTTTACATTCTTTATGCTAGACAATGTTGTTGTTTTGGACCTAAGAGGTGTTGATTATGATGTAGTTTTGGAAGAAAAGTGGTAACTTAAGTTAAATGTCACCACATTTCCAGGCAGCTGTAATAATGTAACCTAGGCCATGCTGGAGAGCTAAATACATCTCTCAGAGACTACCACTTCTCTGGAACAAGCTCCGATACACATGAAACAGAGCACCTCTTTAACCCTCTTCAAATGCATCCTAGATCAATAGATGGGTGACCGCAAATTCACTCTTGGGGTGGTTCCCATATCCTTTCTGGACAGAGGAAGTCATTATTAACTACCATAGGCCCTTACCTCTTTGAACTTCACTCACCTAACCACCGACAATTGGGGCAACTTAGAATAAATATGTCTAGTCTTTTAAGGGCTCTAGGGCTGTTAGCTTAGCCTTTTATGAGCCTATAATGTGCCTTTAAGGGGTTTCCTAAGGTGAATGAATGAAAACATAAATTAATATGTATATATATATATATATATATATATATATATATATATATATATATATATATACATATGTATATTTTTTAAACAATTTTAATAGTTGAGGCAAAAATGACTATTTATTTATTTTTTTGTATGCAGTATAGTATGGGTGTTTTTAATAAAGTTGTAGTAATATCTTTTATGTTACTAGATTTATGTTTGACATTTTATGATCAGAACTTTAGCCATGTGATTTAGAATGTGTTTAAATTGGAAATAGTGGCTTGAGGTTGTGGATTCTGAAGATGTCTTGCTGTGGAAAGAGCTTAATACAAACTCTTAAAGCATATTATGCATCTGTGTCATACGTTTTGGTATTTTGCTAAAGTTCTATTTTTCCTGTCTACCTGCCAGTTGGAATTCTGGTTTTGTTTTGAGATTCATGGGACACTTTCACAAATAAGAACAGACTGTTTTTTTACAAAAGGATGGCATCCATCTGTACAGGGTTGAGGACTCTGTCAAAACTCAATTAAATTTCTAAATTGCTTTAGAGAGATGACATATAGAAATAATATGACAGTACAAATGTAATGTTTTATGATGTTATGTTAAGAATATACAGAGAAAGCTGCTACAGTGGTAAACAAAGCTTAAAGATAGAAATTTCCAGGGCTTCCTTTACTTGATCAGCCTTATGTTGGTCATTTCACAGTTGCCTCAATCTTTCTATCTTCCATTGCTATTTCTCCTTTTAGTACTCCACATAAGAGTGATAGGTGTGGGCTCAAAATCCATTACTTTTGCTCCTCTCAAAGTCTGTAGCTTCTCATAGAAAGAGCAAAACTTTGTTATAGTTGTTTGAAATGTTGCTCTATCTCTTAGTAGCAGTGGTTTTGGAGTGAGAATATGGAAGTAACGGGGTATGTGGTAAAGCTCTTACATGTGGATACATAAGTTCATAGGTTCATAGGTGTGTACTAGGCTAATGGCCCTGAGGCCTTTACAAGGCTAGCTCATAGGATTACCCTGGCATCGTGCCACCCGAACTTAGTTCCCAGTGCCTCTGTCGAGTAAAGCCACTGGAGTGATCCCTGGGGTGAATTTTCTATTTCCCATCCACTCATCAAGATTTCTCTTGAAGAGGGCAAGTGAGGTGCTCTGCTTGACATGTATGGGAAGTCTGTTCCATATCATGGGCAGTCTCTGGGTTATGAACCTGTCCCTCCAGCTTGTTCTGTTGATTGTGGTAATGAGTTTGTGGTCTCTGGAGTGTGTGGTGCGGAGAGATTGGGATTTCTTTAGATGTAGCATTTCTAACAGAGCTGGGTCAGACATAGCTTTGTAAGTCAAGCAGAGATTGCCTCTAAGAAGGTAATATGAGACAGAGAATAGTTGGAGGTTTTTTTAGTCTGTCCATATAGGACAAATGTTTAAGGCCTAGGATCCTCTTTGTGAGGTACTTTTGCAGCCTCTCCAGTTGTTTCAGGTGTTTAGCTTAAGAACATGGTTCTGATACCAGTCGTTGGTCTCAGTGAGGCCTTTCTGTAGGATGTCAATATCACTCAAGGAGTTAATAATAGCTCCCAACTTGCAATCGTCTGCAAACTTTGTCAGCCAGAGTCCTTTTGTGTTGGCCTGGACTTCAGAGAAGTAGATACCAAACAGGAGAGGACCCAGGACTGAACCCTGTGGGACTCCACTCATGACTGTTCAGCAGTCTGACTTGGAGTCAGCTACTTTCACAGTGTGGGTTTACCTGTGAGCCAGTTTGCAACCCAGTAAGTGATATAGGGGTTGATGCCTAGCTTAGTGAGTTTTTCTATGATTCCTGAGTGGGGAATGGTATCAAAGGCCTTGGCCAGATCAAGGTAGGCTGTATGAAACACCTTGCTTTCATTCACATCTCTGGTGACTGACTCAAGGAGTCGACCAAGTTGAGCAAGCATGATCTACCCTTCACAAACCCAAACTGTGTGGGATCCAGAGTGTCGAGATTCCCTATATCCTTGTTTATCAGGTCCATGATGATGTGTTCCATAGCTTTGCATATCAGACTCATCAGGCTAATGGGGTGATAGTTCCCAGGGTCTGTAGTCGCTCCTCACTTGTGGAGAGGGATGACTGTAGCAGTGCACCATTTGGTAGAAACAAAGTCTGAGGTGAGGCTGTGATTCAACAGGGCACATGGGTGATGTAACAGTTTACTCTGTAGTTCATGTAGAACACAGCCAGGGATATTGTCAGATCCTATAGAAGCTGCATTCTTGGCCTTGGAAAGTGCTGTTTTAACCTGTACAGCAGTAATACTGGGTGCCTGGCAATCTACTGGTATTGTGACTGGCCCCTGGTGGGGTGAAACGGGGTAAAGTTTGCACTGAATTTGTTGGCCAGTATATTGGCAATATCTGTTGGCTTGATATAGGAGCTACGATTGAGCAGTATCTCAGAGCAAATCTAGGTATTGCCATGGAGATCCTTTACATAACTTTAGAACGCTTTGTGGTTTTCTTTACTATCTGCTGCAATTCTGTTTTCATAGCTAGCTTTAGAGGATTTGATGAGGGCTTTCAACTTTTTGTTGAGGCTGATAAAGGAATTTTTCCAATCTTGGGATTTTATCTTATTCCGCATCAGTTTCCTCCTTCTGTTGTAGAGTTTGTTTATGGCAGGGGACTACCAGATTGGCTTCCTTATTTTGGAGGAGAGGGCCTTGGTTCTGTTGGGTATGGCGAGATCCATGCATTTGTGTACGTGTTCATACAGTGCATTGGTGTATGATTTGGTGGTCATGCAATTGATCTCCATTTGCATGAGTGCCATAAAATTATCCACCTCTGTTTTAAGAGCCCAAAGTTAGCTTTGGAGAAGTTTTTCATGGTGGTTACCTTTGCGGAGGGGGTGGAGGTAGGGGGTGGGAGTGATTTGGATTTCCAAGGTGATTAGTTTGTGGCCAGATCTAACCAGGGAGGAGCTGACTATTGGTGTAGAGCAACTGTCGCATATGTTAGTAATAATCAGGTCAAGTATGTTGCTACCTCTACTGTGGATCAGAACGAGCTGGTCCAGGGCATTGGAATTAATGAATTCCAGGAAACTTTGGGCAAGTGTATCGGCACATGAGTAGTTTCCTAGTTAATGGAGCAGTTGTTGAAGTTGTCCAGTATGAGAGTGTTAGGCTGGACCCTAATATTCTCCAGGGTGCTTAGGAATGTGGAGTGTGAGTCTTGGGACATGGATGTGGACCTATAGCAGGTGACGACTTCTATCACTGTCTTACCCAATGTTAGCTGCAGCTGAAGTATCTCTGATGCATTATGTTAGGCTACAAGTCTGGAGGTGTGTGCATCCTTTATGAATATGGAAACATCACTGCCTTTGGAGCTTCGGTCCAAGTTCCAGAGCTGAAAGGTGTGGAATGAGTTATAGCCTAGCAGTGCAGGGGTGCTTTCTGCTGCCTCGAATCAGGTCTCTGTTATGGCACAAATGTCATTGTTCTCCATTTTAAGGAGTGCTTCGAGTGAGTGCATTTTGAGATTTAGACTTCTAGCACTGAGCAGCATGAGCCTCAGATTGCATTTGTTTGTAGCTGTTACGGTGGTAATTTGGTCTTTGGAGCACCACCTAAAAAAGGAACTATAGGGGTGGCAAGAGCCTTGGCAAGTATCCAGAAGCCCAGGGTTGACAGATGCAAGCCATCTCTGGCAAAGCATCGAGATCTGTCAATCACATCATCCCAGGCAGACAGCTACTGGATCCCATGAGAATGACACCAGAGACTTAGCCAATTGTTGAAATCAATCAATTTCTTCTTGTACTGTGGTATCATTCTGGTTGATGGTAGGATGCTGCTCAGGGCTAGGGTCATACCTGCCTGGGCTACATAATCTGAGAGCTTCTCTATGTCATCCAGGGAGGTATGTCTCAGGTCATTCACACCCACATGTACAATGACAGTCATATTTTTACCTGTTGTTGAGGGACCTGAGTGCATGCATTATGTGGTGGATCCTGGCACCTGACAGGCAGCTGACTGTTACTTTCTCCTTATTCAACCTAGTGAGTGGGACATTAGTGTGCCTCACTTTCGAGTCACCTATGACTAGTGTGTTTGGCATGCTGTTTTGCCGTAGGGGCTTTGGTTGAGTGGTACACTGTTTAGGAGAGTTATGTGTCTCGTGACTAGTGTTGTGTTGTTGTGGTTGAGTGCTTTTCTGCCTTGGAGGTCTGTGCTGTTTGGGTAGATTTTTATTGAGAACCTCCATGAAGGTGGGTGTGTGGTTTGTGCTTTTATGTGAAGGCAGTGCTGGTGTGTGTTTTGTAGGGGTATGTGTTCCATGTGGTGTGGTGCAAGTGTTGACCTTCTCCTCTTGACCAGCTATTCCGGTCTTGGCTGGAGAGTGCGTGGCTTCCACTTTGGATATATAAGTGCATTTCTCACAAGTCTGAGTGTTGAGAAGTAAGAGGAGGGAGTTGTCAGTGTACATGAGGCAATTGCTACATTGCCTCAGGATGCCCAAGTTCACCAGGTTAATAGGAGAATGCCAAGAAGAGTGGTTCCAGAACCGCAAAGTGAAGACAATAGTTCGTAAAAAAGGTAAGTCCTTTATTAGTTGCCAAGTGGTAAAAATCCAAAGACAGTTGGTACAAAGCAGCATGTCTCATCCTATTTTCACTATTTTTCAACACTGTTTCTTTGCCCATTGAACACACTTGCCCCAAGTCATCAAGTAGTGCAAATTCATATGCATCATAACATCTATTTTTAAGGCTAACATAACAGTACTACATTGATTCTCATATTACACAGGATTGCTGACTTCAAACTCACTTGGATCACACATAGCTTTTTTTAAACTTCCACTTGTATTTGCACTTGTATTTCTATCCAAACCTTTTGGACAAGCAAAGTTTTTAATTTCATCATAACACTCACTTGGTTTACCAGTCATGTATAAACAATGCAATGTCAATTTAACCTATGCACATTTTAATGTTTCATTTTATTATTTGGCTGTTCTTTTGCTCAAAACAGTCTCAATTGTTTCTTAATGCAACTCAGCTCTAACCAAACATGTGACTAATTAACATCCTCATTTAAACAGTTGCCTCACTGCAGGCAACTGTTTTTGACTTGAAAAAGCTTGGCATTCTCCAAGCGAAAGCGCTTGTCTGATTTTGCTGTTCTGTACCTACTGACTTTGGATTTTACCATTTGGTCTGATTTTGCTGCTTTGTACCAACTGTCTTTGGATTTTTACCACTTGGCAACTAATAAAGGACTTACCTTTTTTACGAACTATTGTCTTCACTTTGCGGTTCTGGAACCACTCTTCTTAATAGGAGAATGCACAGAGAACTGACCTTTAGACATGCCTGAAGGGGTGGGCATTAATAATAAGTACTGAAGCTGGTTCCTTGTAGAATGTTTAGTGCCAGAAGCACTTTTGTGTGCTACAATAATTGCTACTAGATGTCTGGTAAGTTGCTAGACTAATAAGCTAGTAAAAGTGCAGGTGGGTTTGCACCTGACAAGAATCCTTGTTGGGAAGGTTCTGAGGATATTAAGTAGATGATTCATGATGACATTGTGAAGAGAAAGGAAGCAGTGGAAAACAAAGTAATTATTGATATAAGGGACAGGATGAAAAACTTATCTAAATGTGCTAGTTCATTAAGGGTGGACCCTAAAAAGTCAGAAAACTAGATTGCTCTGTTAGGCTGCATTTAAATAAAAATGTGGTTACAGGAATTCTATTATCAACTATGTCGGGTTTCACTTCTACAATACTAATAGGGAGTCCCTACTTTTCAAGATGTTTAAAATGGCTGAAGAAAATCCTGAAATTCGAGACGCACCAGCCTCAGATTCATTTGATAAGCTGAACGCTTAGTATTCTTCTTTGCTTAGTCTTTACAGAACTGGAGAAATTAGGGTTACTGTGGCTAGACTCAGAGATGATAGGATTCAAGCAAATGTGACATTCAGAGATCTATGCAGAACATCTGACTATATGAACCTTGAGAAACTTATGAATGAGTTGTAACATATATGAGAAGATTTGGTTAAGGAGGATGTATAAACAGTTTCAGGATGGAAAATTTGCTATTGAGAAAAACATACTGGATTGAGCAATCGATTGCTAATGTTTAAGGCTCAAATTGATGAGAGTAATGGTGATTTAAATCTTAGCAGTTTAGGGTTTTTATGTAATAAGAGAAAGAAGGTTTAACACTAAGAAAAATAACAGGTGTGTTGAAAGGCTCCCGACTGAAATAATGGTACTTGTAATGTTGAGTGCTGACATGCTGAAAAAAAATCAAAATCAAAACTAAGTATTCGGCAGTCCTTTCTCCGTGAACGCTATTCTTTGTTTTCAATAGTTTTTTGGTTCTTTCATTCGTTAATACAGGAGAAGAGAAAATATTAAACATATTTCTTCTCCTTTAAACTTCTTTTTTGCAGTGGCACAAGCCCCCCCCTGCACTCACTAATGTAGGGGGCAAACCCTCCACACCATTGAACTTATATATGCTTTCTTTGGGCTCACCATTCCTCAAAGATAAGAGAATATTCTGAGAAATGGCCATCTTGTACTTTATATATGGGCCACATGGATGCATTTTCAGTCATGTCTGTGTAAAAATAATTGAAAGCATGACAATTTCACTTACACGCTTAGACACACTTTACAGATTAATAAATAAACCAATATTAGGCACTTGTAATTTGACAAGCTATACAATTCCAGAAACGTGCAGTACAATGGTGCCAAAGGTGGATACAGTTTAATTATAAAATGAAATCAATTTATATTAATTTATAAGATTAAAATGAGTATATAATGCTAAGCGTACAATATATAAGTTATGTTAAACAGGATAAGAAGTAAGCAGATGTAGAAGGAAATGCAGCTGAGCTTGGTTCATTATACTAGTAGAGCCGAGCTTTTTTGAACGATAACCTAGTGGAGAGGTTGATGTTTTGTGGGGGTAATGAGTTCCATAGTTTGAGCTCAGATGTAGACAAGAAGTGGTCTGCATGAGTGAGTTGCATATAATGAATTAATATACGATCTAGTCCAGTCACATTTATTACTCAGTATTATAGTATAGATTACTTTCTCCTTCAGTTCTTTGAACAACCCCTCTCATGTTATCTAGAATTCTTACGTTTCTCTGTCTTCCACTAGCCACACAGGCAATCTGTCCAGCTTGACAACCAATTCTTTCCAGAAAAAAACACCTTCTATGTTTTTTAGTATGTTGTCTCAGTCTTGTCATACAAATCTGTCAGTTGTGGTCAGGTAGAAGTCAGTCTTACAGAGCACACCTTTATTCATTTTCCTGTATTTTTATGTTTGTATATACAGATACATACACACACACACACACACACACACACACATACATACATATACATATATATATATATATATATATATATATATATATATATATATATATATATATTCATAGCTACATCACAAGCAAATATCGTCAGTGCTGAGTGGATGTGACAATATGATGAGACAGAAGGAGGGAATATGTCAAGCCTTCCTGCTGAACCATATTTGATTAGCAGGCCAGGAGGGAAACCATGAAGGAGTGATAAAAGGTTTTCTGCTTTCCATACAATGTAGAGATATATTGCCAGTGAGAAACTGCTGAAAATTTTAAACTGGAACCACAGTGAGAATAAAGTAACAGGAAAGCCTGACTGCAGTAACTGTGCTGTAGAGAAAGTACACATATGAAAATATCACAATCCTTATATGACAAACACCTCCAGACTCTATAAATGATGGAAGCCATCAATGCCACTTCAAGTTTGGGATTTTGTGGGAACAAATGGTAAGAGAGTTTCACTAGATATTAACACCAAAGAATCAGCTGGCAAATACAGGAACACGAGATAATAAGATGAGCTGAACTATCACTGACATGGGACATTTGCTTACATTCTTCAGTAATGCTAAATAACAATACTACATAGATTTATAGGTTCATAGGTGTTTACTAGGCTCACGACCACAAGGGACTTTTTAAGCCTAGCCATGCATTCCAAGTATCTGACAACTTCTGATACCCTTGATAAGTGTAAGCATGGGTCTGGGAGATGAACCATTTAGAGGTTACCTGTGCCAAATAAAGACATAGGTGCCAAACTACAGCTGAATTTCTGGTTTCACATTCAATTTTCCAAGTTGCACTCAAACTGGGTTAGGAAGGAACTCTGCTTCACATGGATGGAGGAACCTGTTTCATAGACAGGATAGTCTCTGAGATACATACCTATCTCTCCAGCAGGTCCTATTTATATCACAGGTAAAGTTTAAGTCTTTAGAATGGGTAATTCTGGTGCTGTTTGTTTTGTGGATATGCATGAGGTCCATCAGAGTTGGGTCTGACAATGCCCTGTATGCCAGGCATAGCTCTCCTCTCAAAAGCCTGAAGGAGATAGAATACAAGGATAGGGCCTTGTGGTGGCCTGCATAGGACAGTTTACTTACACCCCATATTCTTTTATTGACGAACCTCTATGGACATTCCAATTGTTGGATATGCCTGGTTAGGTACATACCAAAGGGGGCATTGTACTCAATGATAGGTCCACTGAATGCCAAATACAGTGGAATAATGACTTCCTTGGACTTAGATGCCATACCTTTGTTTATACGTTGCGCAACATAGAATGATTTCCACACCACTGTAGACACACAATGGTCAATGGCTAGATTACTATCTATGTGTGTCCCTAAGTCCCTGACTGCTGGGTCATCTCTAAGGGGTGTGTTGTCGATATGATAGCTACCAGGGATGGATGACTTCCCAAAGGATACTATTATGCATTTCTTGGCATTTAGTTTTAGTCCATGGCTCTGACACCATTTCTTTATCTGTGTCAGCACCTCCTGGAGAACTTTTGTGTCAGTGTGAGATTAAATTTCAGCTCCTGATTTGCAATCATCTGCAAATTTAGTCAGCCAGAGACCACTGACATTGGCCTTGACTTCTGAGAAGTAAATGCTAAAAAGGAGCAATCCAAGGACTGATCCCTGAGGGACTCCACTTGTGACTGGCTTCTTTGTAGAGGTGGACTCCACAATTCTAACTTCCTGGGTCCTGCCCATGAACCAGTTGGCTATCCACCAGATGTCATATGGGTTTTTACCTAATCTCTTGAGTTTGTCAACAATGCCTGAGTGGGGTATTGTGTCAAATGCCTTGGTCAGGTCAAGGTAGGCAGTGTGAACGATTTTCCCTCATCCATTGCTTTGGTGACCTTCTCAAAGAAGTCCACTAGATTGAGTAGGCATGGTCTGCCCTTGACAAATCCAAATTGGGTTGGATCCAGTGTCTGGAAGTTTACTATATCTCTACTGATCATCTCCATGATAATTCTTTTCATGGCTTTACATATAAGACTAGTGAGACTTATGGGTCTGTAGTTTCCAGGGTGTGTAGATGGGCCCATCTTTGTGCAGAGGGATGACTGTTGTCTTTCTCCATTCATGAGGCACAAAGCCTGTTTGGAGGCTACAGTTAAATAGTAATTCCAGAGGCCCTGATAGCTCATGTTTCATGCTATTTAGAAGGCATCCTGGGATATTGTCTGGCCCATTGATGCAGTGTTCTTGGTCTTAGAGAGAGCATTAAGGACCTGCTCTCTAGTGATAGTAGTGGAAGTTACATTTGATTATATTTCCTGAGGGAAGATTGAGGGAGAGAAAGAGTTAAGGTTGGAGCTGAATTTATCAGCCAGGAGGTTTGCTATATCTTCTGGCGCAGTATAGGTGCCTCCATTTATAATGAGCTCTGCACACAATTGTGTATTGCTTTGAGGCTTGATGTACTACAATGTTCTACTATTCTTTCATCATTATCTAATAATTTATTCCTTTCACTATGGATTAGCAGTACCTAACTGTTGTGGATATAAAGAACATTTCAAAAAGTGGAGTAAATTCTACCTTTGTCCAAGAGATTAAAAGAAGCACTGGTCTGTGTTGAGACGGTAAACTCCCAGTTAATCGGCACCCATGGGGATTGGCAGATGCCAGATAACTGCATTTTCTGGTTGCTTGAGAGTTACTATTAAAAATAGGCCTGACTAATACTGTACCCTATACTATTTGTTTGGTTTGACTTGTTCTTAGGTTGGGGAGAGAGGGAATTTATTCCTGTCTTCCTTTTTAAAACACTAAAACTCTAAAAATGTAAGGTATGTTTTTGCGGGGGGGGGGGGGGGGCAGAAAGTACAACACATGAAAATTGTACTGTATTTCTTTGATTTTTTTATTCTGGATGCTTGAGTTCTGGATAATTGAGAGTGTACTGTACATCATATGGTTCGACAGGCTACACTGATTTTTCAGTTTATTCTAAACATGGAATAGATGATGCTAATATAGCTCCAGACATTGGTAGGCAGTTAAATTCATACATGCAAAAACAATGATGGCAGTACATTCATTTGGAGCTGTGTTGAAATCTGTACATCATATGCTGACTGTCTCTCTCTTTCCCAAGGAGCAGCTGCTCAAAACGTAACTAAATGATCTCCGCTGCTTGACTGATGTGCATTGGCTGAACTTGTGGATGGTTTTGAGCAGTTTCCTCCTTTCCTTTCTCCCCACTGTTGTACCGCTATAGAGTTAGTAAATATAAGCTTGGTGGTAGCAAGGACATGCCCACTATGTGCAAGGTGAAAAACAAAACAAAAGAAAACTTGTCTTGTGCTGACCCATTACTTTGTGTATAACATGTGATTCTGGAGCAGTTACAACTGAGGAATTAACGTCTGAATGATTGCCTTTTTATCAATCATAGTAGAAATACATATACCTTAAGAACAATGACTACAGATTTAGATGACTGAATTCATCACTTATAATGCATAACATTGGTGCTTACTTTTTCATACAAATTTCTAGTATAATCCTTACGTGACAACCTTTGAGTGATACTAATGGTACTATTTTTATGTGTAGGGTCCCTGTGACGGTGTAAGGAGTAGCACGGTAAGACATGAGAAGTGAGAACAATGTAAAGAAAAAGTTAAAAAGAAACTTTTTTAACATTTTAAACTATTTTCCTAGGAGCTCTCTTGAAATGTAGATAGTGAAAATTGATCTATTATTATCAAGTCACAGTTCTCAACAAAATGTTGGAACTCTGTAGATACAAACAGCACACCATTGTCTATAACTAGTTCAATATGGATACCATATTTCATAAATATAGTCCTAAACCTGGTAATGACTCATTGTCTAGTTATAACTGGTACATACAATATCTCTACATCTCAAAAATAATAGTCCGCTACTACAAGGTACTACTTCCCTTCAAACATACCTATGTCAGAAGCTGTTTTCTGCTAAGAACTTTGTGATAAAGTAGTAGGTAGTAATGCGTCTCTCCTCTTGAATGAGTTGCCTGTTATGCAAAACTACCATTTTGACAAAAAACTGTGCAATGACGATGGTACAATTTGGCCACTGTACATAAAACATCAGTTTTTCACAACATTTTGCAAAGTCTTAAGAGTGTACTGGTTATTTTCATCAGCATTTTGACACTTTGTTAAGGGGGTACAACAAGTCTGTCTTGGTAGAGCAGAAAGCCATCATGTTCAGACAGCTGTGCTCTGACCATGCAATATCTGTACATCAGCGACTTTGTATATGCACAACAGCTAGACCATCCATCCTTTGCATATTTATTGACTACCTGGTAATTCACTGTCATGGCTAATAACTGATTTCAGCTTTTCTAGCTTTTCTGTAGTCACTGGTTAATGTTCCATAATGTTCTGAGCAAAGGCATTAGCGTCTTCCTTGGTGTCTGAGTCTCTCTGGTTAGGTATTACTTGCTGGACATAATTCATTGATTTGCAGGCATATGGATTGCTCTTTTATTGAAATGTGCAGCCATTGGCATCTAGGTGGTACTTTGTCCAAATCCTAGGAATTAATCAGTGGAACCAATGATTTGTAGTCAGTCTAGAGATTAAACTAAATGAAACCTCCAGCCAAGCTAGAACTTCTAATGAGTGACCTCCCAAACCTCCTGTAAAAGAGGCACATGGGATATATGCAAATGACCCTTATGAACATCAGGTGTTTCAGCCATATGGCGATTCTGATTGCCCATGACTTTTACATTTGAAGTAATTTTAATGGACAATTTCAAAAAGTATCCCAACTGGATATAACAACCCTGTGTTTCTTATGCTTAGTCAAACACTCTGCTTATGCTATGCTGACAAGGTCATAACAAGGCCGAAATATGCATATCCATAGCTAGTGGGGTTTGGCTTTATTGGCCTGAAATTGTCCATTAAAACGACTTCAAAAGTAAAAGTCATGGGCAATCAGAATCGCCATATAGCTGAAACACCTGATGTTCATAAGGGTCATTTGCATATATTCCAAGTGCCTCTTTTACAGGAGGTTTGGGAGGTCACTCATTGGAAGTTCTAGCTTGGCTGGAGGTTTCATTTAGTTTTTTCTGATTGCTTTTTTCAGTGTGACCTTCTAACTCTTTGTTTTAGTCAGCCTAGAGATGAAAATTTTGTAGCCCAAGTAGGTATCTGGTGAACTTTTCACATTTTTCTTCTGTTTATATATTTATTCACATTTAGTTATCATTCTGGAGTAATATACAGTCAGTCATAAAACTTTTGGAAGCATCTGGAGTAAAGCAGCACATAGGCCATGCTGCTAGCATCAGCATTCAAAACTGTAGCTTTGTAACATTATAGTAAGTGAGAACCGGAAGGCACATTAGTATATGTATCACTTTGGTGAAAGCTTGAGCTTGTGCATTCCCCATTGTGTAAGGTGCATATTTCTTTAGTAGCAAATTTGTCAGTGGATGTAGCACTGTAGACAGACACGGTATGAATTTGTACAAGATGCTTTTTATGGCAATGACAAAAAAAAACTATGAAGCAAAATCTGGGGCATTCTGTGAAACTGGGATCAATTGGGAAGTGATGCATAAGGCATTACAGCCCATATCATTATTTGTACAATGGAAGTTATATTAGGAAAAGTATATACAGTTGTTAACACAGTCACAATCGTGCATGGGTAAGAGAAGATTTGTTAAGAATTAGTACACACTGCATAGCTGCAAGGACGTTTCAAATTCTTTAGGCTTGCCTGTATTGGAATAATCTGAGTGGGATTTTCAAAGCGTGGTGCAAAACTTTCATCAGGAATACGGCTTGCTTAACTATGTTTTCAAGAAGTGCTTTGACTCACTACTGGCAATACTGGGATCAAAACAAAGCAACTGTTCATAATGCAGATAGAAGGAGGTAGTGATGCTGCAGGCACAAGAATAACTAGGACTTAAATTGACAAAGACTTGATTACAATGCTGTCTCCATTTGTTGAATGCAGGAAATTAAAGAACAAACAGAAGGGACGGTACATATTCAGGACAGAAGGATACAGAATGGAAGATAACCCAGATATGGAAGAAAGCTAAAAAGGTTGTTTTTTTTTATTTATTTACTGCATGCACAATGAAGGTAACTCAAAACATAAGATTAGTGAACTAAGAAAATAAAGAATAAAATAATAATTATTGTAGGCCTTAATCTTCCAGAAAATTAATTAGAAATTCTCAGCTCCAAGGAAAAAAGAGTAAAGGTGGTAGTAACAAAAGTATCTGGGCTACATTCACATGGAAACCAAGGTCCAAACAACAAACCTGGTATTTCTATAACATGTTTTTTTTACAAATTTTAGAAGAAAAAGCAGCTAAGGGAGCCATCGGTGATCATGATCCTATGTAACTGGAGGCAGTTAAGTGCAACTGGATGACTATTGGGTGGTACAGATGATAGTCTGGACTGTGGTGAGAAGCACAGTAAAATGTAATATTAAATGGCAGGATGAACTAAGAATGGAACTAGACCTATGACTGCGCAATGAATGGATTCAATAGGGACAGTTGATAATCAGGTGAAGAATAAACTGTGGAAAATGAGACAGACAGCATAATAATAACAGTTTGATAAACAGGTAGGCCTGCAGACCCTTTTCAGGTGTGACCCAGGAAGCAGTGTCACAGTAAGTGACTTGCTCAAGGTTGCACAGTAGGCAAATCAGGGCTGAAGGAATCAAATCCTGCACAACAGGAACTACAGGTCACGGGTGAAACCCATTGCATCAATTACCAGACAGAGTATGACTCAAAGTAATTATGAAAGTGGAATTGGAAGATGTAGGAAGATGACTTGTTTTTGGTGGGTGAAAATGTGTATGAAAAAAGATTGAAAATAGGGTGTTAAGTTCATCTGGCAGGCCATGCTTGGCCTTCTGAAAAAGATGTCTGCAACAATGAAGTGAGAACAGAAATAATTATTTAAGATGCATTTAACATCTTTACTTGAAATCAGTGGAGGACACTATCAAGAAAAAATTCTGAATGAAATGCTTGATTCATTCTTTACAAAATAATGTGTGGCTAAACTACCAATATGGGGTAAAAGGTGGAAGAAGCAAAACTTGAATAATGAATTGATTTTGAAATGACCTGTACTGATGTTAACGTGGATTCTATGAGGCTGAGGTGGGGAAAGGGTTATATAATCAATGAATAACTATATGTACTTGACAATATATGGTAACATTGTGAAATTTTCATTATATTCTTAGAAATCAGTGTAGTCTAGAGGATGTAGGGAAAGAAAATATACTTTGGTTGCATAAGAATGAGATGCAGGCAGTATGCAAACATTATAGAGCGGATTGTCTCACTTTATCCTCACAGGATCAGTAGAAGACAACTTTTTGATGGTATATTCATAATGATTCTGAATAACAAATACCTTGCAGGTAAAAGGAATCTGACTTCAGTGCTACTGAGCACTTGCCAGTCTCACTTAGCTGAGTTCTAAGGTAGCAAGTTCTCTGACAAGGTAAAGGCCAGATCAGGTAACTGTTATGGCTTTTGTAATAGCTATGGCATCAAGACTTAAAGGAAATTAGTGGCAAAATTAAATGAACTCTGCACTAGGACTCTGTGTTCACCATACTTGTGTCAAATGTCATAGTGGAATTGGTTGTTGGTTTTATTTGTGGAGCTAATCTCCAGCAAGGAAGCAATTATATTCTAAGATTATTCTCAGCTTATCACAGTAAAATTAATAAAAGTGTGTTCAGGTAACTTCTTCATAACAAAAATCTTGACTAGTGATAAAGACAATGTAATTATTAGGGGAAAATGTTCTCACTTTATACATTGATGGAAAGATAGAGAAACCTTGACATTCTCTGTGGTATAGCAGAGTATACATACAAATGTCTAAATAATACTTATAGAAGGAGAGGAACAAATGGATGTTTTTTTTTTTTCAAACTTGAAATCCATAAAGTATGTAATTGACTGTGAGAAGCAGAACATTATTTAGATATATTGTCTACAGTACATTCACTTGTTACAGACTGACGTTCACTAGTTATAGTACCTATTCACACCTTACACCTCCTTACTCCCCCTTCTTCACTCATTTCCTTACTTCAAGCAATTTCTCTCCCCTGGCTCTCTATCTAAATACGCCACAACTCTTGTGTTTTTTCTCCCACTTCATATTGCAGCTCATGTTTGTATTATATCAACTTATCTTTATTTTCTCTAAATTGACTGACATTTCTCTAAAAGTCAAATCATTCTCATAAAAGTAGCATCTATTCTTAACTAATGTTTCAGAGTATGTCTAATTTGGTATAATTGCTTAAATTGTAGATTTTTATTTATATTTATTGTATTATTTTTGAAGGTTGTAAAATTATTGTTCCTAAAATGTTTTTGTAATACTTTCAAGCTTTTCTCCTAGGTCTCTGTTGAAAATAGTCAACTTCCCAGTTGGACTTTCCCGTAAACAAATGTCAGTAAGTAAATTAATAAATAGCATATACCCTGAAATTGCAATTACTACTGATACAAAGCAGATCTAAATGCAGAGGTAAAAACAGCTTAAAAAGTAATCAGGAAGGCTTAGGCCTGAGTACTGCTTAAAGCATAAACATTTTGGTACCCCTATAACAGACTCAACAAACATAACTCTAACACCAGCATATGGATCTTGAATAAATATACTGCAGATTGGACCCTCATCTTCTGTTTCTTCTTGCAATATACTTGTGCCCAAAATTACAATTGAAATCATTACCTTTTCATTCGTAAGATCAGAAACAGCTGTTCCATGGGACTATATCAGGTATCAGAAAGCCTAATGTTATGTAATCATAAATAACTAATGCACATCCTCAATAGACCATTAAAAACTGGTTATATCTGTCATATCAGGAAACAAGGTTTTATGCTAGTAGTCCTGCAAGGGAAACCCTTATACACAATTGAGTAATTTCAAACTGATCAACCTGACACACACATTGTGCAAGGTAATTCACAGAATCATCAATGAACTAATTCAGGCTGAAACAGGAAACTTTGTTTCCTATAACCAAATACAAAATTATTTTATCAAAGTCAGATTTTGTATGCTTAACCTCCTAAATGTACTGCAAATGTGTTTGGCCCTCCTGCATTTTATTTCATTCTGCTGGAGCATTTAACATATACTCCATGATGCAGTCATACAGTAACCCAGGGATTTAAGGTGAATAAAGCTATAATACATTCTGTCCACAAATAGCAACCTTGTCATAAACAACAGGTAAAAAAAGTGAGGAATCCTATCCTTATAGTCCCCTGTCTCAGGTGGACTCCATCAAGGTTCTGTCCTGGTGCCTCTCATTTTGGCATCTTTTTCTCAGATGCCAAAACTGACTCCACTGTCTGATTTACTAGACATACAGCTGACTGTAATCCCGGAGGTAAACTGGCAGTAGCACACTTCAAATTCCACTCAGTATTATACATGAATGGAAGAACAGGAGGGAATTTCACCTTGTATGCCAAAAATGCTGTATTTTACAAAGCAAATGGAATTGCCACCTGGTTCACCACAAGGTCGACAGCTGTGCCAGGGAAGTAATTACCACCCTATATACAGTATGTAGCTTTTATAAGAGCAGTTATAGAATTCCATACACCAGTCTGTAACCTACGCACATGCCCTTTGGCTCATTTTGTGAAGATACAAACATTCCACACATAGAGAACAGGCTTGGTTAATACCCAAGGACTATGGTAACTGTCTTCTCTGTGCCTTTTTGTTTGTTCCTCCTTCTTTCCTTCATTAGTAACAGCCCAGCACCCAAGTACCTTGTCTATACTGGCTCTGCCAGCCATTTCCTTGTCGTCTAGGATTATTCCAGTAGAACAGACTTCACATTTAGACTCTAGGCATTGAAGAGCTTGGCATGTCTGTAGATCCATCCATTTCTTTTCTTTTTTATGATCTAGCCACTATTTGTCCTCCTTTTTGCACTTAATGGTTCTTGCCTTAGTGGTGCATGACTGTGCAATGAAGATGTGCCCTGCTTGCACAGCAGCTCAACCATATCTCCACCCTTCTCCTCCTATTCTAGGAATGCCTACCTATGAGATCAATACCAGGGATGTCTATAAGACCACCCACCCACTCCAGAATGGTAACCTCCATCACTCTCTGCTATTCCATCAGTCACCCAAGCCCCTTATAGAACCAAAGTTGGCTGGGTCATAGTCTGGACTTTATGGCTGTATGTCATTGGAGTGGCTGTGTCTTCTCTGTATCTCACTACCTTCTTAAACAAACCTATTCTTGACATATAAAGAATTAATGGACACTCACTATTTGAAAATCTTTGTTTATAATACCATCCCCATCTGCTGTAGTGTGAATGTTAAAGAATTTAAAGCAAGAATCAAAGGTGGTGAAGCAGTATAAAGAGAGATGAAAAAAATGTTATAACATTAGACCCACCAAACTAATGGAATAGATGGGCAGAGTTCCCTTAGCCTTCACAATTGCTTCTCTCTGGATAACATAGAAAGAAACGTGTTAAAGTATACAAATTCCACTTTGTAAATGAAGCAAAAATTGACTAGAGAATTATTTCTCCTTTAGTGTACCCTAATGGGGACACTACTTTTAAGTGGGCTCCCCACTGAAATGTCATCACTTGTAATGCTGAGTGCTAAAAATCTGAAAAAAAAAGAAAAAGAAAAGACTGACAAACCAGAGAAGTGAATCTTGAAAATCCCTCTTCTCCTTAAAACTTCTTTTTGCAGAGGAGGCAAGTCCCCCCTTATCATAAATAAGCTTACCAGCTTAAATATCAACCCCTATATCACAAGATGGGTTGCAAACTGACTCAGAGATAGAACCCACATGATCAGAATTGCAGGTGCCATGTCCGAATCCAAACAAGTTACAAGTGGCATCCCACAGGGCTCAGTTCTGGGACCTCTCTTGTTTGGTATATACTTCTCTGAGGTTCAGGCTAACACGGGGGGGATTATGGCTGACAAAGTTTGCAGATGACTGCAAACTGGGGGCCATAATCGAATCTCCAGCTGACACAAGCATCCTCCAAAAGGGTCTCACAGGGACCGATGCTTGGTTCCAGAGCCACGGCCTCAAGCTAAAAAGTGCATAGTCATCCCCTTTGGGAAAAACAAGGTGCCCACAAATTACCACATAGGTGGTAATCCATTAAGTACGGAAGAAGTAATTAGAGATTTGGGGACCAATGTAGATAGTAATCTCTCCTTTGATAATCACGTTGCCAAAGTGGTTAGAAAGACCTTCTATATAGCTCACCTTATCACCAAAGAGTTCACATCTAGATCAAGAAAAGTCATTGTGCCCCTCTAATCGTCACTCATCAGGCCCATAATTGAATACAGTGCCCCTTTTGGGATGTACCTTACCTGACACCTGCAGCAACTGGAGAGACTCCAAAAGTACCTCACCAAGAGGATCATGGGCTACAAACAGATGTCCTATGCAGCTCGACTAAAGAAACTCCAGCGCTACTCAGTTGCTTACCGTCTACTCAGAGGCGATCTATGCCTGACGTACAAAGCCATGTCAAACCCAGAATTAATGGACATGCTCCACCTCAAAAATCCAAGTCCCTTAGAACTACACGCTCCAGGGACCTAAATCTCAGCACAAAAATAAATAGGACATGCTGGAGGGACAGATTCATTTCCCAGAGGCTCCCCTCACTCTGGAATAGAATCCCAATTCATGTTAGACATAGCCCCTCGCTGACCCTCTTCAAGCAAAATCTGGACGCATGGATGGGAAATCGCAAATTCACCCCTGGGATCTCTTCTGTTCCCTGCTAGACAGAGGCGCAGTAAACTAATCTTAAAAGGGTACCTTATGTGACCTACTTTACAGAGGCACAGTAGGCTAATCAAATAGGGAGGCGGAAGCCAAATACACTCTGGCAAGGCTTATAAATGCCTACCTATGAACCTATATATAAATATATATATATATATATATATATATATATGTGGTTTACTATTAAAATGTCGAACAGCACTACGTCGACTGTACTATAGTCGAACACGGAAGTTCGAAAATAGTAATGTCGACGTCAAAAAAACAATCTAGGAATGGTTTTAACATGGGTTGAGGTAGGTGTTCAGTATTATTCAGAACTACAAACATCTCTCCTACCTTGACCCATGTTAAAACACAGTCGTAGATTGTTTTTTTCTCATCGACATTACTATTTTCGAACTTCTGTGTTCGACTATAGTACAGTCGATGTAGTGCCGTTCGACATTTCAATAGTAAACCACATATATGTATATATATATATATATATATATATATATATATATATATATATGTATATATATATATATATATATATGTATATATATATATATATATATATATATGTATATATATATATATATATATATATGTATATATATATATATATATATATATATATATGTGTGTGTGTGTGTAGTATGTGTCTACAAACTCTGAGATTGCCATACATCAGAGAAAAGGCAATATTCCAAGAAATTGCATCTGACTTTGTACATATAAGTCCGCTCTTTCGACCAATCAACCTCTAGTGGGTCTTGGCATTTCAAATGGTTACCTTTTTTTGGCTGACTTGAGAAATGCATCTATAATGGGAAAACATGACTTTCTTCTGACAATCTGATGGAATAAACAAAAATGAGATGAGGGTTTGGGATATAATTTGTCAAGGGCTCTCGAAGACTCAACTGCCCTCAATCAAAGACATCTGCTTTACTCTCAGGATAATATATTTGCCAGGTACACAGAGATGAGTACAAAGCAGATGGATAATCAGTTGGCCTCAGATCTAAGTTCAATGTGAATATTAAGGTGACAGATATAAGGAAGTAGTGGAGGCTGATGTCTTTTGTGAGATTGAACAAATTAAAGATGTCTCATCAACATCAATCTGAGCTCGCTAAAGACTTTCTCCTGTAGATGACCAGGATAACACTTCTTTTGATTGTAAAATGCTGTTGTCTTATAAGATAATTTGTTCTTAAAACCTGAGGATAAACAGGGCTGTATAAAACTGTAAACTTGGGATCAGAAGGGCATTCACCATGAACATGAGAAGGTCTGCATTGAGATGGAAGTCTCCTATGGAAGTTGGGGGTGTTTATAAAGGTGAACCAAACTTACAAGCAAAGCAAAGACAAGTTAAAAGGCTTTTACCTCCAAAGACCTCAGATGAGCTAAATAAAAAAAAAATCTGTTTTTTTGGTAAGTATGTTCCTCTGCCAGCCAGGCTGGACTGGAAGCAGCTGATGGCCCCCACCCACAAACAGGAATTCCAGATCACACTGTCAAACTTTTTCACGGCACTGGCTCAAATGGAGAAAGTGGATGAGGCAGAAAAGCAGATATCAGACTCCATCATGGAATGCACCAAATCTCTATGCTTACCCATCCATTGCTGAATGCAGCCATGGATATCTGCTGAGTGCCTGGATCTCATAGCCCAACTGAAGCAGTTGAAGTTGGTCAACTATGAATGATGTTGGCAGCTCAAATGAAAAGTTTGCCAGAGGCTGAAAGCAGAAAGGGAAGCATATTGGAGCCAGGTGGCAGCCAACCTTGAGGAGGTAGCATCCAGACACAAGCACCACACCCTGCACAGCACTCTCAAATGGCTGAATGAGAAGACCAAAGCCAACAGCAGCAACATGAAAAAAGTGCCCATCACATTTGTGTGCTCACCTTGTGAATGCCTGAAACATTGGAGGGAATAATTTCAAGAGCTTTGCAACCGTGTCCCACCTTATGGATCAATGATTGATCCACCACCCACCAATCTCCCTAAGCCTCCAATGACTGTTGTAAAGCCAATAGCTGAAGAGGTGAAATCAGCTATCAGAATGCTGAGAAATTGCAAGCCAGAAGGAATAGATCAGGTCACTGAGGAAGCAATCAAGGCTGGAGGCAATATCTTGCTCCACCGACTCCACCCACTGATCAAGCTGCTATGCATTACAGAAAAGATACCATCCACAAGGAAGTAGGCCATTATTGTACCCATCCACAAGAAGGGGGACAACAAGGAATGCAAGAACAACCATGGCATCAGCCTGCTCTCCATTACCAGCAACGTCTTTATGAAGATTATACAATCCAGACTGCAGAAACACTGCGAGCAAACCAGCAGGGAAGAACAGGCCAGAGTCAGGCCAAACAGGATGCTGTGATCAAATCTTCACCATCCATCACTTAACAAGTGTGGACAATGTACAGTTATCCTTTTTATCAACTTTAAATACGCATTTGACTGTATCCACTGGCCTGCCTTGTGGAAGACATTGGAGACTGAGCATCTGCAGAAGAAAAGTATTAGACTCCTTCACACATCGTACAATAATTCATCTAGCCAGGTACACATTCAGAATGAACTGAATGAAGAGCTTACTACCCAGACTGGGATCCAACAAGGGGATGTGGCCTCTCAACTGCTGCTCAACATAGTGGTGGATGCTAGCATGAGGAGAGTATTTGAGGGCAGGAATGGAGACCAGTACAATGAAGCTCATTTTGTGACTGACCAGATGTTCGCCAATGAGAGTGCCATTTTCACATACAGTAATGCTGAGGCCACAGATATCCTCTACTACATTGCCTGCATAGCCCAATCATATGGCTTATGGATAAACGTGGTCAAGACCAAAGTGATGGCAACCAAATGGTCACGAGCCACCAGCCAACTCAGGGGAGTTCAGACAGAACAAATGTAAGAATTCAAGTATCAGTGTTTGCTTGTCCAGGAGAAGAAGGTGTCATCAACAGCTAAAGTTCATAGCAGGAGTGGACAAACCACTACAATATTTGCCTCACTCAAGTGGTGACTATGGAAGAGGACAAACATCTATATCACCACAAAGATTTGCCTTTTCCAGGCACTAACTTTGTCAATTCTACTTTATGGATTGGAAATGTGGATCCTCCTCAAGCCAGACCTGAGCAAGCTTGAGGTTTTCCAAATGTGATGCCTGCACCAAATCTAGGGAATCCCACTTTATGACTGCAATAGAAATGGTAACATCTGGACAAGATGTGATCAGCAGCCAATGATCAGTGAACAGATCCAGAACAGGAGGCTGCGCTGTTTGCACAACTGTGCAGGATGGACATGAGTCATTTGATATACAGACTATTATGGTGAGAGTGCCCCATGAACTGGAGAGTTCACAAATATGCACTACAGAAGATGTTGGCTAAACAGGTTGAAGAGGACCTGAGAAGCTGGTGACTTGACCTACAGGAGGCCAGAAACAATGCCATGAACCGAACAGCATTGAAAGGCATCATGAAGAAAGTCCAGAATCCAATTGCACCCACAACACAGTACCAACTACAGGGTCAACCATTTCTGCCAGCCACCAGCTAGGTACAACAGAAAAGAGAAGAAAATCTTGCTATAAAGAAGGAGAAGTAATGGGCAAGGAGGAGGAGATGTGCAGCTGACTATTTAAAAGGCATAAATGCAGACACATGCATGACTGTATGATAGACAAACATAATATGTATATGCACAGACTGGCTACTTAGTAAATGAGACCTAGCTGCTTCATAATAGTTCCTGCTGCCTCATTCAAAAAGCTACTCGAAGCATGCATGTACTGCTGTTTTGTCTATATGGAAGGCTATTACCAGGGACTAGTTTAATAAAGGTAAAGATAATGCTTAAGATAAAGGCTATATGTAAACTTTAACAGACTTCACAATAAGCAAAGACATAATTACCTAAACCTACAAACTTATTGTTTAAAGAAAGTTATGACAACGTATAAAAGAAAATTACAGTAGCTGACTGCAAATTTGCAATGAAAATGTATTTATTTTTTCTCCTGAGGAGAATGGACAGCACATTGTAAATGCTTTCTTTTACTGTGGTACAGAAGGAAAAGTATCATCTGCACTGCATTCTTAATACTATTATTAATATAAACCCCAGTAATTATATTCTGCCCAAGAACATAATGCAGAAAATAGTATTGACTATCATGCTTTAGTATACAGTTCATTCTCTATTTTCACTGTAATGGCAAGATGGTCGAAAGATTTTACAGGGAATGTCTTCATTTCAGCAGAGTACAGTGAAATTTGTCAGCAGATATTAACTCTATATGTTACAAGTGCTGAATGGGTTGAAAGCATTTTCTGGTTGTGATTGCATGTATTCTCTTGGAGATACTCTAAAGAAAATAATAACTTTACTACACCTAAACTCCATCCTAGAATAAAAGCTCACTGCAGAATCATTCTGCTGTGTTTTGTTTTGTGTTGTCTGTATATGCACTACTAATTCCAAATGTCTAGAACATTTTTAAAGGACTTAAGTCCTTCCCACATTCTGCTCATTGCTGATATCTGCCCAAATCTCAATGAACCCATTTGTTCCTCTCATCATATCTTATGAAGGGTGTGGTCCCCAGTTCAATCTTGTTTGACCCTGCAGGCAGGCCTTCCCTCTCCAGAAAGAGAGAGGCATCCTCATATCCATTACTGATGGATTTACTGTACACGAACAACTCAAATGGCATCCGAAATTCTTTGTCTAGGGCTCTAAACTTCTGCAACATCAATTGAACAGTTTTGAGGCACAGGTATATTTTGCAGAGGAAACAACTGTTGTGGAACATACTCCCCATCCACATAAAACAAAGTTCATCCCTGTCCTTATTTAAGGGCAATTTCGATCTGTGAATGGGAAACAGAACATTTCCCAAAGGACTGCCCCCCGTACTACTAATGGAGAGATGCAGCTACTAATTGCTTTATCTCATGCATGAGTCACCTCAAATTATCTATGGTATGATCCCAGTTATTCTCATTAGGGTTAATGTATAATTAATGACCGCTGGATGAGTAAGACCAGTCTCTAACCAAATGGGATAGATTAATTTGAGCAGAAAAAGTGAAATTGGCTGGGCTTAAAATGACCCAGAAGGACAGCTAGCCTAGGATTTATCTATGAGCCTATGAACCTATGAGTAACAGAGTGAGAAAGAGACAGAGAGAGAGAGAGAGAGAGAGAGAGAGAGAAATCTCACAGTCTTTATCTCCTAAGATAGACAGATGTTTCTTCCTGCACATGTATTCCACACATTGTTAGTCAAAGGTTAATTTCTAACTCATGTTGCAACTCTGCAGGTGGGCCATTCCTCTCCATGGAAACAGCAACCTCATAGTCTTGGACCTCCAATACAGCCATCCCCCAATGGTAATAGGTGAGAATTGATGAGTCAGCATCATATGTGCGGTGAAGGGATTTTTGTAAGAAGGAAGTCCCTAAATGGATACTTAGAATGTGATGCAAGCATCATTGCAAAATCAACCTACTCATGCCCTCACAGCCTTTGATATCTGAGTAAACTGACTTGCAATCAGGAAGAGTCATCTCAGTCTTCCCCTGAGCAAGTCCCAGGCCACAAGCTGATGCAACCATCCCTCACACAAAAGATACGCCCCTCCTCCATGCCTTCACAATCAAATGACCAAACTGCTGTTTGAACTTGGGTTTCCTAGCCCAAGGCTGCTTCTCTATCTATTGTTAACTCACAAATGCATGCTGCAGAATTTCTGAGGGTTTTACTGCATACTGATATAGCATAAGGAGTTTGAATATATTGTTGCCTTACAATATTACTTACTTATATGATGAAACATTCTTGGCTGTTGTGAAAATTGTTTTTGTTTTTTTTGCTTGGGCCGGATTTATGAAAGCTTGCATGGAGTGCAAGAAGAGTGTAGGAGCTCACTGAGGCAATATGTCTGCCGTGCGATCCAGGTACAGCCAGCAGGGGCATGCACAAGAGCTGCTAAAGCTACTCTTGCATGGACAGCGTCATGGTATGCAAATTACCTAATTTGCTGCTGAAAGCTATGCAAATGAGGTAAATTTGCAATCCAGGAAACACTAACCTGTTTGTGGAAGATTAGTGTTATCTGCAGAAAGGTACTCCACTGATAATGGAGTACCGTTCTACAAATAGCTAAACGGAGCTATGACAGCTCCAAATAAAGGATGCATACAGCTGAGGAAGCATGCCAACGGCCAAATATAAGGCCGTTGGCATTTATAAATGTTTAAAATGATTAAAATCTAACTTTTTTCCTCGATCTCCGATGTTTATGCATAGCGCAGCACCACGCAAACATGCGGCACTTTAAAAACAAGAAAATTATTTAAAAATAGTCAAAAATAGCCATTTTCACTAAAAAGCTTATCCTGCCATGCAGGTGAATGGCAGGCTGAAGACAACATGGCCACTGAGTAGTGGTTGCTAATGGGGGGAAGCTCAGTGTGAGAGATGTAACCATGCATTAGTAGGCAATCCTATGCAAATGAGGATAGGGATAGTGAATCCCAATTTTCTCCAGCATGTGAGCCATGTCCCAAGAGTGTAAGTGTAGGAGTAGGTGAGTAGTAGAGTAGAATATAGGTAACATCATGAGAGGGTGTGTCAGAAAGGCTGTAAGCTAATTGGAGCACAGTGCCTTGTGTTTGCCCTGAGTTGCTCAGGATTGCAAGAGGCATGTCTGCAGTTGTCCTTTTTGAAAACCAGAAACCAAAGGTGCACACCGTGGAAATATCTGAAATTTCGTGTAAACGTGCACACAGCATGTACGCGAGTATGCACGTGTTTGCACAGCACTGCCCTGAACAGAAACAGAAAGGGAAATAGAAGGAAAAGAAGTAGTAGGAAGTAAAAAAAAAAAAAAAAATGTTTATTTTATATTATCGTAGTACTTAGCTACTTTTTATAATTTACTATTGCCTAATTTTAATTGTTGCTTAGTTTAGCTTTGTCAATTTTCTTTTTGGAGCTTTTCTTCCGGGCCTCTACTACTGAAATGGACATATATCCAGCTTGACTAGCCGGTCAACAAATGTAAAATAAAATAAAATAATTAAATAAATAAATAAATAACCAAGGAGAACTAGCAGAGCTGCGAGGTGAAATATATCAGAATCTGCCAATTACACAGGTAGCAGACTAGCCCAGCCCAGTCTAGCACTGTAAACTCTGCAAACAGCATTCTTCCATTTTTTTCCCAAGAACTCTGCAACACTGCAGTATACAAAGAGGGAAAGCTTAAAAACTTTAAAGTCAGACAAAATGTTAGGGGCTGCCCTTGCTATCATAAACCAACATGCGCAAGGTGCTGAGGGTGGTGATGTTGTAAATGCTGCTGAGTAACCCACAGTGAGGAGACGGAGAAGAGTGTACAGACCCAGGGTAACCTACCATGGGCTACATGAGCAGGAGATAGTGGAGCGCTATAGGGTGGGACAGAGACCTCCTGCATCAAATTGTTGAGCTGTGCCAGCCAAGCTTAACACTTAGAACCAACAGAGGGGAACCCATCCCAGTAGATACCAAGGTATATGTTGGCCTAAGAATACTAGCTACAGGTACCTTTCAGAGACCAACTGGTGATATGATGGAGATTTCACAGGCATCAGCATCCAGGGTACTGCACCAGTTCCTGGATGCAATGTCAGCACATGTCGGTGAACACGTATATTTCCCCAATTCCCATGAGGCATTGGCCAGCAATATGCATCTTTTCCACCAAATAGCAGAATACCCCGAGGTAGTGGGTGCAATAGACTGCACGCACATACACATCAAAGTACCACCCAGTGAGCAGGGTAGGGTCTACATCAACCACAATGGCTTCTCCTCCATCAACTGCCAGGTTGTGTGCGATGCCCAGGGCATAATAATGAATGTGTGTGCTGGCTGCCCTGGAAGTTATCACGATTCCCACATCTGGCATCTGATGCAGCTGTTCCAGAGATTTGCCAATGGGGACATCCCTGATGGTCACCTAGTGGGGGATGCTGGATATGCACTGGAGCCGTGGCTGACAACACCCATCAGAAATGCACACACACCCGAACAAGAATTCCATAATGAGGCACACGCACAAACAAGAAACATAACTGAGCATGTGTTTGGGATGCTCAAGTCACGGTTCCAGTGCCTGGACACATCTGGTGGAGCCTTGCAGTACTCACCAACTACATGTACCCAAATTGTCATGGTATGTGTCATGCTACACAATATGATCCTGTGGAAACAGCTGTAGCAGGAACAACATGGGCAGGGCCAAACAGCCCCCCACCATTGCAAGGCCTGCACAGGCACAGCGTGACTTGGTGGAGGAACAAACTGAGCCTGCCCCAGTAGGCAGAAGGAGGCATACCCAGTATGCCCTGGCCTTGGCAAAGAGGTAATGCAAAGCACATACACTGACTCAGTAGGAACCCTGGAAATTACACCTATCTCTGACTCGCACATACAGTAAAAGGGATGCCGAACTTGACACTACCTGTTTTCAAACTTGTATAGGGAGTGTAATATGTGCATCCAACATAGGCAGCTCTGCGGCACCACCTGAGGCATGAGTCCCTATTTTAAGCAATATAAAGCACTGCTGATCAAATTTTACCAGTATTGAGCATATTTTAGTACAATTGCATGTAGCTGTGCACCGAGCTAACCAGCGCAACGTCAATATTTGCCTCGCTCAAGTGGTGACTATGGAAGAGGACAAACATCTATATCACCACAAAGATTTGCCTTTTCCAGGCACTAACTTTGTCAATTCTCCTTTATGGATTGGAAATGTGGATCCTCCTCAAGCCAGACCTGAGCAAGCTTGAGGTTTTCCAAATGTGATGCCTGCACCATATCTAGGGAATCCCACTTTATGACTGCATTAGAAATGGTAACATCTGGACAAGATGTGATCAGCAGCCAATGATCAGTGAACAGATCCAGAACAGGAGGCTGCGCTGTTTGCACAATTGTGCAGGATGGACACGAGTCATTTGATATACAGACTATTATGGTGAGAGTGCCCCATGAATTGGAGAGTTCAGAAATATGCACTACAGAAGATGTTGGCTAAACAGGTTGAAGAGGACCTGAGAAGCTGGTGACTTGACCTACAGGAGACCAGAAACAATGCCATGAACCGAACAGCATTGAAAGGCATCATGAAGAAAGTCCAGAATCCAGTTGCACCCACAACACAGTACCAACTACAGGGTCAACCATTTCTGCCAGCCACCAGCTAGGTACAACAGAAAAGAGAAGAAAATGTTGCTATAAAGAAGGAGAAGTAATGGGCAAGGAGGAGGAGATGTGCAGCTGACTATTTAAAAGGCATAAATGCAGACACATGCATGACTGTATGATAGACAAACATAATATGTATATGCACAGACTGGCTACTTAGTAAATGAGACCTAGCTGCTTCATAATAGTTCCTGCTGCCTCATTCAAAAAGCTACTCGAAGCATGCATGTACTGCTGTTTTGTCTATATGGAAGGCTATTACCAGGGACTAGTTTAATAAAGGTAAAGATAATGCTTAAGATAAAGGCTATATGTAAACTTTAACAGACTTCACAATAAGCAAAGACATAATTACCTAAACCTACAAACTTATTGTTTAAAGAAAGTTATGACAACGTATAAAAGAAAATTACAGTAGCTGACTGCAAATTTGCAATGAAAATGTATTTATTTTTTCTCCTGAGGAGAATGGACAGCACATTGTAAATGCTTTCTTTTACTGTGGTACAGAAGGAAAAGTATCATCTGCACTGCATTCTTAATACTATTATTAATATAAACCCCAGTAATTATATTCTGCCCAAGAACATAATGCAGAAAATAGTATTGACTATCATGCTTTAGAATACAGTTCATTTTCTATTTTCACTGTAATGGCAAGATGGTCGAAAGATTTTACAGGGAATGTCTTCATTTCAGCAGAGTACAGTGAAATTTGTCAGCAGATATTAACTCTATATGTTACAAGTGCTGAATGGGTTGAAAGCATTTTCTGGTTGTGATTGCATGTATTTTCTTGGAGATACTCTAAAGAAAATAAAAACTTTACTACACCTAAACTCCATCCTAGAATAAAAGCTCACTGCAGAATCATTCTGCTGTGTTTTGTTTTGTGTTGTCTGTATATGCACTACTAATTCCAAATGTCTAGAACATTTTTAAAGGACTTAAGTCCTTCCCACATTCTGCTCATTGCTGATATCTGCCCAAATCTCCATGAACCCATTTGTTCCTCTCATCATATCTTATGAAGGGTGTGGTCCCCAGTTCAATCTTGTTTGACCCTGCAGGCAGGCCTTCCCTCTCCAGAAAGAAAGAGGCATCCTCATATCCATTACTGATGGATTTACTGTACACGAACAACTCAAATGGCATCAGAAATTCTTTGTCTAGGGCTCTAAACTTCTGCAACATCAATTGAACAGTTTTGAGGCACAGGTATATTTTGCAGAGGAAACAACTGTTGTGGAACATACTCCCCATCCACATAAAACAAAGTTCATCCCTGTCCTTATTTAAGGGCAGTTTCGATCTGTGAATGGTAAACAGAACATTTACCCAAGGACTGCCCCCCTGTACTACTAATGGAGAGATGCAGCTACTAATTGCTTTATCTCATGCATGAGTCACCTCAAATTATCTATGGTATGATCCCAGTTATTCTCATTAGGGTTAATGTATAATTAATGACCGCTGGATGAGTAAGACCAGTCTCTAACCAAATGGGATAGATTAATTTGAGCAGAAAAAGTGAAATTGGCTGGGTTTAAAATGACCCAGAAGGACAGCTAGCCTAGGATTTATCTATGAGCCTATGAACCTATGATTAACAGAGTGAGAAAGAGACAGAGAGAGAGAGAGAGAGAGAAATCTCACAGTCTTTATCTCCTAAGATAAACAGATGTTTCTTCCTGCACATGTATTCCACACATTGTTAGTCAAAGGTTAATTTCTAACTCATGTTGTAACTCTGCAGGTGGGCCATTCCTCTCCATGGAAACAGCAACCTCATAGTCTTGGACCTCCAATACAGCCATCCCCCAATGGTAATAAGTGAGAATTGATGAGTCAGCATCATATGTGCGGTGAAGGGATTTTTGTAAGAAGGGAGTCCCTAAATGGGTACTTAGAATGTGATGCAAGCATCATTGCAAAATCAACCTACTCATGCCCTCACAGCCTTTGATATCTGAGTAAACTGACTTGCAATCAGAAAGAGTCATCTCAGTCTTCCCTTGAGCAAGTCCCAGGCCACAAGCTGATGCAACCATCCCTCACACAAAAGATACGCCCCTCCTCCGTGCCTTCACAATCAAATGACCAAACTGCTGTTTGAACTTGGGTTTCCTAGCCCAAGGCTGCTTCTCTATCTATTGTTAACTCACAAACGCATGCTGCAGAATTTCTGAGGGTTTCACTGCATACTGATATAGCATAAGGAGTTTGAATATATTGTTGCCTTACAGTATTACTTACTTATATGATGAAACATTCTTGGCTGTTGTGAAAATTGTTTTTTTTTTTTTTTGCTTGGGCCGGATTTACGAAAGCTTGCATGGAGTGCAAGAAGAGTGTAGGAGCTCACTGAGGCAATATGTCTGCCGTGCGATCCAGCTACAGCCAGCAGGGGCGTGCACGAGAGCTGCTAAAGCTACTCTTGCATGGACAGCGTCATGGTATGCAAATTACCTCATTTGCTGCTGAAAGCTATGCAAATGAGGCAAATTTGCAATCCAGGAAACACTAACCTGTCTGTGGAAGATTAGTGTTATCTGCAGAAAGGTACTCCACTGATAATGGAGTACCCTTCTACAAATAGCTAAATGGAGCAATGACAGCTCCAAATAAAGGATGCATACAGCTGAGGAAGCATGCCAACGGCCAAATATAAGGCCGTTGGCATTTATAAATGTTTAAAATGATTAAAATCTAACTTTTTTCCTCAATCTCCGATGTTTAAGCATAGCGCAGCACCACGCAAACATGCGGCACTTTAAAAACAAGAAAATAATTTAAAAATAGCCAAAATTAGCCATTTTCACTAAAAAGCTTATCCTGCCATGCAGGTGAATGGCAGGCTGAAGACAACATGGCCACTGAGTAGTGGTTACTAATGGGGGGAAGCTCAGTGTGAGAGATGTAACCATGCATTAGTAGGCAATCCTATGCAAATGAGGATAAGGATAGTGAATCCCAATTTTCTCCAGCATGTGAGCCATGTCCCAAGACTGTAAGTGTAGGAGTAGGTGAGTAGTAGAGTAGAATATAGGTAACATCATGAGAGGGTGTGTCAGAAAGGCTGTAAGCTAATTGGAGCACAGTGCCTTGTGTTTGCCCTGAGTTGCTCAGGATTGCAAGAGGCATGTCTACAGTTGTCCTTTTTGAAAACCAGAAACCAAAGGTGCACACCGTGGAAATATCTGAAATTTCATGTAAACGTGCACACAGCATGTACGCACGTATGCACGTGTTTGCACAGCACTGCCCTAAGCAGAAACAGAAAGGGAAAAGGAAGGAAAAGAAGTAGTAGGAAGTAGTTGGAAGGAAAAAAAAAAAAAATTGTTTATTTTATGTTTTCTGTATAGAAATGCTTAGTTCAATTTACTTAGGATTGCCTAGTTTTAATTCTGTAGAATTGCTTAGTTTAACTTTGTCAATTTTCTGCTTGGAGCTTTTCTCCCCGGGCCTCTACTGAAAATGGACATATATCCAGCTAGACTAGCCCGGTCAACAAATGTAAAATAAAATAAAATAAATAAATAAATAAATAAATAAACCAAGGAGAACTAGCAGAGCTGCAAGGTGAAATATATCAGAATCAGCCAATTACACAGGTAGCAGACTAGCCCAGCCCAGTCCAGCACTTTAAAATCTGCAAACAGCATTCATCCATTTTTTCCCAAGAACTCTGCAACACTAGAGTATACAAAGAGGGAAAGCTTAAAAACTTTAAAGTCAGACAAAATGTTAGGGGCTGCTCTTGCTATCATAAACCAACATGCGCAAGGTGTTGAGGGTGATGATGTTGTAAATGCTGCTGAGCAACCCACAGTGAGGAGACGGAGAAGAGTGTACAAACCCAGGGTAACCTACCATGGGCTACATGAGCTGGAGATAGTGGAGCGCTATAGGGTGGGAGAGAGACCTCCTGCAGCAAATTGTTGAGCTGTGCCGGCCAAGCTTAACACACAGAACCAACAGAGGGGAACCCATCCCAGTAGATACCAAGGTATATGTTGGCCTAAGAATACTAGCTACAGGTACCTTGTACCTTTCAGAGACCAACTGGTGATATGATGGGGATTTCACAGGCATCAGCATCCAGGGTACTGCACCAGTTCCTGGATGCCATGTCAGCACATGTCGGTGAACACGTATATTTCCCCAATTCCCGTGAGGCATTGGCCAGCAATATGCATCTTTTCCACCAAATAGCAGAATACCCCGAGGTAGTGGGTGCAATAGATTGCACGCACATACACATCAAAGTACCATCCAGTGAGTGGTGTAGGGTCTACATCAACCGCAAGGGCTTCTTCTCCTTCAGCTGCCAGGTTGTGTGCGATGCCCAGGGCATAATAATGAATGTGTGTGCTGGCTGCCCTGGAATTTATCATGATTCCCACATCTGGCATCTGACGCAGCTGTACCAGAGATTTGCCAATGGGGACATCGCTGATGGTCACCTAGTGGGGGATGCTGGATACGCACTGGAGCCGTGGCTGACAACACCCATCAGAAATGCACACACACCCGAACAAGAACTCCATAATGAGGCACACGCACAAACAAGAAACATAACTGAGCATGTGTTTGGGATGCTCAAGTCATGGTTCCGGTGCCTGGACACATCTGGTGGAGCCTTGCAGTACTCATCAACTACATGTACCCAAATTGTCATGGTATGTGTCATGCTACACAATATGATCCTGTGGAAACAGCTGCAGCAGGAACAACATGGGCAGGGCCAAACAGCCCCCCACCATTGCAAGGCCTGCACAGGCACAGCGTGACTTGGAGGAGGAACAAACTGAGCCTGCCCCAGTAGGCAGAAGGAGGCATACCCAGTATGCCCTGGCCTTGGCAAAGAGGTAATGCAAAGCACACACACTGACTCAGTAGGAACCCAGGAAATAACACCTATCTCTGACTTGCACATACAGTAAAAGGGATGCCGAACTTGACACTACCTGTTTTCAAACATGTATAGGGAGTGTAATATGTGCATCCGACATAGGTAGCTCTGCAGCACCACCTGAGGCATGAGTCCCTATTTTAAGCAATATAAAGCACTGCTGATCAGATTTTACCAGTATTGAGCATATTTTAATACAATTGCATGTAGCTGTGCACCGAGCTATCCAGCGCAACGTCAAGCAAAGTTGGGCAATGTTGGGCAAAGTCAAACAAAGTCGGGTAAACATGCTCACACCTGCTTTACTGTTTCTTAACCAGTCAGGTCTGGCCAGCAGGAAAATGAAAAGCAGCGACAGGGCTCAAAGTCAGGATACTGTGCACTATAGTCACAGTACTGAACCAATAAGCCATGACAGCATTTCACTGGCGCAGACACAACTTAAGTCACTCACACATACCAGTTGGGGGGGGGGGGGTCACATACCTAACAGTCACAGCCAGCAGGACAATTGTAGACAAATGCAAACACAAACAAATGCTGTATCCCACCCTCTGAAGAGGCATATGAGTAACCTCCCCCAGGCCTATGCAGACAGATAACAGCAGGCCAGGCAGTGTGATGTGGGTGGGTAGGCTATGAAGTCACAAACTAATAGGCGTGTAATTGGAAGCTAAAGTCTGTAGTACAGTAATATGCCTTAAGCCAGTATGACAGGCAACAGTACAGACTGAAATGGAGTACCTGACATAGCAGTGCAGGCCTAGCAAATGTGTATAAGTGTCAAGTGTACCTCTCATCCTATGTACACCCACAGTAACAATCAGGTGTGCCCCCCCGGTAGAAATGTACAAATAATAGCTGTCCCCCCAGTATGTAGAAATGCTGATAAGTCTATGCAAACTGACTCACGGAAGCCCTGCAGGCACAGCGTGCTTCCTGTCGATGTACAACACAAAGGTGAGCCCTGAAGTAAAAACCAACTTGATTTTTCACACGCATATAGTATATATGCCCATAGTGGGTATGCTCACACACTTAAATTTAGCAAATTTCAGTCAGCAACATACTGTAAGGTCATACTGGGCATGCTCACACACTTAGGCCATGTCTGAGTACAGCAGTGGGCCACACATCTGGCAGTTGCAGTTCTTACTCCAGATACTTGTCACTATTCACCAATCCTGCCTTGCGGACACAGTGATATGAAAACAGACCCATATAATATATTGGACCCCTGTCATAATCAGACCATGTACTACAAGTACTTAAGTTGTTCAATGAAAGTGAAAATCCAAAGATCATCAATAAATCTCCGATCAGTATCATCAAGAAACAATGAGCACTCCTAACATTATCCAAGCAATGTTCTGGCAAAGATATTGCCAAAGAGTCCATAGAGAACCATGAAGCTTTCTTTCACTATGTCATAAATATCAGTGTAAACTCATATATGTTCTGAATCAGTGCAAAGTGTAAATGAATACATGTACATGACTGACATTGCCAACATCTCGTCAGACAGGTTCATACATATTTACCCCCCCCTCTCACTAACAAAAGGGCCCATTACCATACCTGGAGATTGTGAAAACCGATAAATCACATACAGAATGGTAAACAGCTCTATCCAGACCTAAAAACCCGCCGTCTATGGGATGACATGGTTTCCCTGGCTGTGTCATATGTGAACTCCAAAACAAACAGACCCTGTACCTGAACAGTCTGTTGAGACTTACCCTCTGTACAGGATATGAAACTGTCGAATGGGTTACAGCAACATTTGGCACACTCCACAAGTGTTGATGCACAACAGACCATGGGAACTACAGTCTTATAAGCCTAATAAGCCTGATCTGCAAGGCCATGGAGTCCATCATTATGGAACTCATAAAAAGAGCTATTGGGAGCGTACAAGCACCCAACCCTACCCATTTTGGTTTGGTCAGGGGCAGGTCATGGTTCCTAAACCTGCTAGACAGTTTTTAAAGCAGTCACCCAGGACATACATCAATGAAATGAGCTCCACACGGCCTACATAGACCTTGAAAAGCCCTTTTTCAACATCCCACACACATGTCGTATCCACAAAATCAACAACCTGTGCATAAACACGTATGTCATCTGATGGATTGCCAATTGGGGCACAGATAGATTCCACAAGGTAAGAATTGTGGTCTCCTGTTCAAGTTGGTAACAACTGCTGTCCCCCATGGCACAGTCCTGGGACACCTCCTGTCTGGTGTATACTTTTCAGAAATACAGTCAAACACACAAGGGCTATGTTTAGCAAAGTTTGTGGATGACTGCAAAAAGGTTGTCATAATCGATGTTTGAGACAACAGAGACATCCTTAAAAAGGGTCTCAGTCAGACAGATGTGGTGTCAAAATTATGGCCTCGAGCTGCAGTCATACAAATACCACATAGGTGCCATCACCCTAAATATGGAGGTAATAATAAGGGATCTATGGACACATGTGGATAGTCATCTCTACTTCCAGAAACACATTCACAAAGTGGTTAGAAAATCATGCTACGTGTTCCCACAAATTGCCAAGGTCTTTGCATGTAGGTAAAAGGAGGTTCCCTCTACTCATCAGTCATCAGACCCATCAGAGAGTATCATGGCACACTTGCGATGAATCTGACTAGGCACCTTCAGCAGCTGGAAAGCCCACTGAAGTACTTCAACAAGAGGATTACTGGCCTCAAACTGTTGCCCCATGCAACAAGACTGAATTTAACTCAATCTGTACTCTGTTGCATACTGTCTACTGGGGAGATCTCTGCCCAACAGACAGGTCCGTGTCCAATGCAGAACTGATTTACATGCGCTATCTGAAGTAAACCCAAGCTCACTGTGCCACATGCTCTAGGGATATCATTATCACAACAATAAATAGAACATGTTGGAGGGATATATTTCTAACTCACAGACTTCCATTGCTTTGGAACAGGTTCCCAACCTACATTAAGCTGAGTCCCTAACTGACACTCTTCCAGAGGAGCCTTGATGAGTGTATGTGAAACTGAACTGTAACACCATGGATCACTTCATCAGCTCTACTACACAGAGGCCTAGGGAACTAACCCCATGTGTGGTGATAGCTGCACACTCTGGCCATACTAATATATGCCTTCAGGGAGATAGCCTATTACCTACCTATATATACATATATATATATATATATATATATATATATATATATATATATATATATATATATATATATATATATATATGTGTGTGTGTGTGTGTGTGTGGGGGGGGAACACAATATAATAAGCCAAAGACATCCAGGACTTTCCCACCCAGCACACATCCCAATGGCACAAAAGACATGAGGTGCATATCTCACCCACTGTACATAACAGCCACTAGTGCCTGTAGGCATTACAGTGTATGTGGTCCATGTGCCTGCTGTACAACATGACTGTACAATGAAGTACACATCTACTATCTGTAGACATGTACCTGTCACATAGGTTCATAGGTATGTAGTAGACTATCTTCACGAAGGCATATATTAGCCTAGGCAAGTTGTGCAGCTTTCACCACCCCATTGGGTAGTCTCCCAAGCCCTAGTTCTAATAGTTAGTACCCTAAGCCCCTTTCTAGTTGGGCTGCTGATGTGATGCCTGATGTGAATTGTCTGTTTCCCATCCACTCATCAAGGTTCCTAGTGAAGTGTGTCAGCGAGGGGCTCTGTCTGATGTACATTGGGACTCTGTTCCACAGTAAGGCAAGTGTTTGGGATGGTACTCTATCCCACCAGCATGTTGTATTCATTGTTGTGATGAGGTTCATATCCCTGGAGTTTCTAGTGTGACTCAATTTTGTTATACGTAGATGGAGTATGTTCAAAGGTTATGTGTTGGACATGGATCTGTATGTTAGGCAGAGTGTGCCTCTGAGTAGGTGGTACGCAACGGAGAACAGATTTAGTTTTACCAGTTGTGTTGCATAACACAACTGTTTGAGGCCAGTAATCCTCTTGGTGAGGTACCTCTGTGGTCTCTACAGCTGCTGGATATGCTTAGTTGAGTACATCCAAAATGGTGCATTGTACTCAATGATGGGTCTGATGCCTTAAGAGTAGAGGGCCACCACTACCTCTTTTGATCCTGATGCAAACCATTCGTTGATTAGGTGGGCCACATAGGATTTCCCAATCACTTTGGCAACATGGTTGTCAAAGGAAAGATGACTATCTACATGTGTCCCCAGATCCCTTATTACCTTGTCAGTTTTAAGGGGGTAACACCTATGTGGTAGTTTGTGGGTACTTTGTTTTCACTAAAGGGGATTACTATGCATTCTTCCACATGGAGCTTGAGGCCATGATTGTGACACTTCACATCTGTCTCATAGAGTCCCTTCTGGAGAATATTTGTGTCATCCGGAGAATCTATTATGGCAAACACTTTACAGTTCCCAGCAACCTTAGTCAACCACAACCCTCCTGTGTTGGCATGTGGTTTTCAGAAGTCTATACCAAACAGGAGGGACCTCAGGACTGAACCCTGGGGAACACTAGTTGTTACTGGTGTAGATTCTGACAGGTAGCAAGCATCTCTTAATTTGTGGGATCTATCTGTGAGCCAGTTTGCAATCCATCTTGTGATGTATGGATTCATGCCCAGGTTGGTGAGTTCATCTATGATACCTGTCTGGGGAATGGTGTCAAAGGCCTTAACGAGGTAGAGGTAGGTTGTGTGGAGCTCATTTCAGTCATGTGTAGCCTGGGTAACTGTCTCAAAGAAATCCACTCAGTTCAGGAGGTGTGATCTGCATTTGACAAAGCCAAACTGGGTGTGCTCAACTGTGTGAAGGTTCCCAATGTCTTTATTGTTGACTTCCATTATGATTGGCTCCATTGCCTTGCAGATCAGACTCATCAGGTTCATAGAGCGAGAATGCCAAGGATCTTTTGTGGCCCCACCCCTGTGGAGTGGGAAGAACGTTGCTGTGCAACATTCTATGGGTACATATCTTGTAGAGAGCATGTAGAGAGAGGTGTAGGTATCCTTGATGAATATGGATACATCCCCACCCTATGTGCTATGATTCAGGTTCTGATGCTGGAAGGTATGGAATAAGTAGTATCCTGGTAGTGCTGGTGTGCTCTCTGGAGCCTTGAACTAGGTTTCTGTTACTGCACAGATATCAATATTCTTCATACTGAGAAGTGCCTCGAGTGTGTGCACCTGGAGGCTGAGACTTCTGGCAATGAGTAGCATTTAGCTCACTTTGTGGTTATTTGTGTTGATTTCGGGGTTTGGTTTGCCCTGAGTGACCCGTGTTCCATACCTGAAGTCAATGCCTCATTGATCTAATCTGACCATAAGCTAATTACCTTACATATCCACATTCTGCCCCCACCCCCCATTAAGGAAACCATGTTAAAAAATATCTCCAAAGACAACTTTATAATTCTTAAGACAGAAGTGGTGAACTTCAGGACACCCTTGCAGATGGACAATACAGTTATGACTACTGAATCCTACATAATTGCCCTTTATAAGCACTTACATGAGTGCATGGATCATGCTATCCCAAACAGAACCAAGACACTATTCTCCAAGAAAAGGAAGCCAATCTGGTGGTCCCCTGCCATAAACAAACTGCACAACAGAAGAAGAAACTGTTGCAAAAGAGGGTAAAACCCATGAGTGGAGGAGCTCCCTGGTCAGCCTCAGTAAGAAGCTGCGATCCCTGATAAAATCCTCCAAAGTTAGTTACGAAAACAAAATCACCACTGATTCTAAAGACAATCACAAAGCATTCTATAGCTATGTCAAGAATCTCAATGGCAACGCTCAGATCTGCTCTGAGTTATAGCACAATGGCACTAAACATAGAGACCCAACTGATATTGCCAACATCCTGGCAGATAGGATCAGTGCTAACTTTACCCCCCTCTCACCCATGAAAGAGCACATCTCTATACTGGAAGAATGCAAAGTTGCTGTCATCATGGCTGCACAGGTAAAAACCACTCTCCAAAGCCAGGAACACAGCATCCATGGGACCAGATAACATCCCAGGCTGTGTTCTACATGAACTACAGAACGAACTGGCACCACACCTAAGTACCATGTTCAATCATAGCTTCACCTCAGGATTTGTGCCTGCTGAATGACACACAGCAACGGTTATCCCACTACACAAGGGGGGAGCCACCATGGACCCCAGGAACTAGTGCCACATTAGCCTGATGAGCCTGGTCTGCAAGGCCATGGAATGCATCATCATGGAACTTATAAACAAAGACAATGGTAATCTCCAAACTCTGGATCACAACCATTTCAGGTTTGTAATAGGCAGATCATGTCTCCTAAACCTGATAGACTTCTTCGAAGCAGTCACCAAAGCCGTAGACAAGGGTAAAGTGGTTCACACAGCCTATCTAGATCTTGCCAGGCTTTTGACACCATCCCTCACTCTGGAATTATAGACAAACTCACTAAACTAGGTATAAAACCCAATGTCACAAGATGGGTTGCCAACTGGCTCACTGACAGAATCAATACTGTGAAAGTAGCAGACTCCAAGTCCGACCTCAGACCAGTGACAAGTGGAGTACCACAGGGTTCAGTCCTGTGTCCTGTCATGTTTGTTATCTACTTCCCTGAATTACAGGCTAACACAGAAGGTTTTTGGCTAATGAAGTTCGCAGATGACTACAAACTAGGAGCCATAATTGAAACTACTAAAGATGTGGACATCCTACAAAAGGGCCTCACTGAGACAGATGTCTGGTGTCAAAGCCATGGCCTCAAGCTCAATGCCAAAAGGTGCACTGTCATCCCCTTTGGTAAAAACTCTGGACGCATGAACTACAACATAGGCGTTAGTATACTTAACACAAAGTGTGATAAGAAACCTTGGGACTCAGGTGGTCAGTAGACTCTCCTTTGATAATCACATTGACACACTAGTCAGGAAATCCTTCTACATGGCACACCTCATCACAAAAGGTTTCTCATGCAGAAAAAAAAAGGTAATTGTTCCCCTCTACTCATCACTCATTAGATCCATTATAGAGTACGATGCCCCTTTTGGTATGTACCTCACAAGACATCTATTACAACTGGAAAGCCCACAGAAATACCTCACAAAGAGGATTAGTGGCCTCAAATACATGCCCTACACAGACCATCTCAAAACACTCCAGATTTACTCTGTCGCATATTGCCTACTCAGAGGTGACCTCTGCCTAACATACAAAGCTATGTCAAACACAGAGCTGTTGGACATGCTCCACTTAAAGAAATCCCAATCTCTCTGAGCTTCAGCCCCAAAACCTGGACTGAAGTACAAAAGGAGGGGGTGTATCCATTTTTGTAAAGGACACTCACACCTCCAGGTTAGTGGCACAGCACGAGGCCTCGGAGACCATCCAAGTGCAACTAACAGTGGGTAAAGCTGCTTTTTAGATCGTAGCCTGCTACAGATCACCTACCTTGTCTCAGGACCCTCACTCAGCATTCCTGAGAACACTGGAAAATATAAAGGTCCTACCAAACACCAAGATATTAGGAGATTTCATCTACCCAAACATTGACTGGGAGAATTACTCAAGTACAAACTCCTTTGCCCAATGCTTTCTAAAGTTTATAAACTCAAATGCCCTGGAACAGCTGGTCACCATGCCCACTAGAGGTGACAACATACTGGACCTGATCATCACCAACATGGGGGTTCAGTGTTCCACACCAAAGGTAAACCCCTCACTGGTAAGATCAGATCATAAAGTAATCACACTGGACATCCACATCCCGACCCCACCCACAGTCAAGGAAACTACTGTGAAAAACTTTTCAAAAGCAAACTTCACACTTCTCAAGACTGAAGTGGAAAGTGTCAAAGCCCCCTTGCTACAAGATAATGCTATCCAATCCGCAAAATCCTTTACAAGTGCATTATATGAGCATCTACAGGGATGCATGGATCGAGCCATCCCGAATAAAACCAAGACTCACTCCTCCAAAAAGAGGAAACCAGTCTGGTGGTTCTTGGCCATAAATAAGCTATACAACAGAAGGAGGAAACTGCTACATGATAGAGCAAAATTCCAGAAAGGAAAGGCATCACTGTTCATTATTAGCAAGAAACTACGATCGCTCATAAAATCATTCAAAGCCAGTTTCTAAAGAAAAATTGCCAAGGAATCTAAAGATAACCACAAAGCCTTCTTTAGCTATATCAAATATTTAGGTGGCAACTCTCAGATATGCTTTGAGCTACTGCAAAACGGCAAAAAATACACTGAACCAACTGACATTGCCAACATCCTGGTGGACACTTTTAGTGCAAACTTCACCCCCCCCCCTCACCCCCAAAAGGTCCTGTGTCCATCCCAGAAGAATGCAGAGCCCCAGACATCATGGACATGCAGGTAAAAACAGCCCTCTCCAAAGCTAGGAACACAGCATCAGTGGGACCGGATGGTGTCCCAGGCCTAGTCTTACACAAGCTCCAAAAGGAACTGAACCCTCACCTAAATTAACTGTTCAGACTCAGCCTTACCACAGGCTATGTACCCAAAGAATGGCATACAGCAACAGTCATCCCCCTCCACAAAGGTGTTGCCACAACAGAACCTGGGAACTATCGCCCTATAAGCCTGACCAGCTTGGTCTGCAAAGCTATGGAGCGAATTATCATGGAACTCATAAACAGAGACATTGGGAACCTCCAGACACTGGACCCTACCCAATTTGGCTTTGTTAAAGGCAGACCCTGCCTCCTAAACCTAGTTGACTTCTTTGAAACAGTTACCAAGGCCATAGATGAAGGGAAGGTAGTCCACACAGCCTACCTGGACCTCACTAAGGCCTTCAACACCATTCCCCACTCTGGCATCATAGACAAGCTTACCAGCTTGAACATTAACCCCTATGTCACGAGATGGGTGGCCAACTGACTCACGGATAGAACACACATGGTCAGAGTTGCGGGTGCCATGTCCGACTCTAAACCAGTCACAAGTGGCATCCCACAGGTCTCGGTCCTGGGACCCCTCCAGTTCAGTATATACTTCTCTGAGGTACAGGCAAGCACAGGAGGACTATGGCTGACCAAATTTGCAGATGATTGCAAACTGGGGGCCATAATTGTCTCTCTGGCTGACACAGACATCCTCCAGAAGGGTCTTACAGAGACAGATACCTGGTGTCAAAATCATGGCCTCAAGCTGAATGCCAATAAATGCACAGTCATCCCCTTTGGAAAAAATAAAGTGCCCACAAATTACCACATAGGTGGTAATCCACTAGGTACAGAAAATGTAATTAGGGTCCTGGGGACCCAGGTAGATAGCAACCTTTCCTTTGATAATCACATTGCCAAAGTGGTTAGATATTCCTTCTATGTAGCCCACCTAATCACGAAAGGGTTCACCTCTAGATCAAGAGAGGTCATTGTGCCCCTCTACTCATCACTCATTAGGCCCATAATAGAGTACAATGCCCCATTTGGTATGTACCTTAATTGACACATGCAACAGCTGGTAAAACTACAGAAGTACCTCACCAAGAGGATCACGGGCCTCAAAGAGATGCCCTATGTAGCTCAACTAAAGAAACTCCAGCTCTACTCGGTTGCTTATGCCTGCTCAGAGGTGATCAGTGCCTGACGTATAAGGCCATGTCCAACCCAGAATTATTGGACATGCTCCACCTCAAGAAAAACAAATCTCTTTGAGCCACACACTCCAGTGAATCAAACCTCAGCAAAGCAATAAACAAGATGTGCTGGAGGGATAGATTCCTGTCCCAGACACTTCCCTCACTCTAGAATAGAATCCCAGTTGATGTTAGGCAGAGCCCCTTGCAGACTCTCTTCAAGAGGAATCTTGATGAGTGGATGGGAAATTGTAAATTTACCCCTGGGATCACTTCAGTGGCCCTGCTAGACAGAGGCCCAGGAAACAAATTTAAAAGGGAGGCGAAAGCCAACACATTCTGGCTAGGCTTATAAATGCCCTTCGGCAGATAGCTTAGTACCTACCTATGAACCTATGAACCTACACACTCTAGGAACCTAAATCTTGTCACCACAATAAACAGAACATGCCGGAGGGATAGATTCCTGTCCCGGAGACTTCATATACTCCGGAATAAACTACTTATCTATATCAAACAAAGCTCCTCATTAGCACTCTTCAAGAAAAATCTTGATGATTGGATGGGAAATAGGAAATTCACCCTGGGGATCACTTCTGTGTCTCTGCTCGACAGTGGCACAGGAAAATACATTTCTTGGGTGGAAAAAGCCAGGGTACCTTTTTGGCTGGGCTTGTATAGGCTCCACGGCCGATAACCTAGCACCTACCTATGAACCTATGAACCTTTGAGCCTTGCCTAAAAAAGTAATATAGGGACAGCAAGAGCCTTGGCCATTATTCAGTAGCATAGGTTTGACAGGTGCAAACCATCTGTAGCTAAGCAACAAGGCTTGTCTATCATGTCATCACAGGCAGACAGAGACTGGATCCCCTTTGAATGACACCAGAAGCTCAGCCAATTGTTGAAGTTTATTATCTTTCTGTTATATTGCAGTATCATGTAGGTGAAGGTAAGATGCTACTCAAGGTTTGACCCTGTATGTGCCAGCATGTGGTGCATCAACCCATATATGATATGGACATGGCCTATGCATACAATACACTCACAATACACCTAGTATGATAAGCCTGCTGAGGTTAGCAAATGTGAAAAAAACCTTTGTGCACACTGTCAGCAAGTAATGTCTGTATTGCACCCTGTAACTCCATATTGCTTGCTGAAGTGTAAAGACGTACTTAGTTTGGATTAAGAACACCGCACTTGCCAACTGTGTGTGTGAGTGTGTGTGCGTGTGTGTGTGTGTGTGTGTGTGTGTGTGTGTGTGTGTGTGTGTGTGTGTGTGTGTGTGTGTGTGTGTGTGTCTGCCTCTCCATGGGGAGAGAGCAACCATTTTGTAGACTACTCACACCCCTTAAAAGTGGTATACTCATCTGTGTCATCTCATGATGTCGCCATCCCACAAATATACTTGTGGAAAGACAAAATCCCAGTGATGTATATAGTGCATCTTGTAAATGTATGCTGCTGTAGTATCATAATGTAGTTAGGTTGGGGTTTGAATCCTGCACTTGACAACTGTATGAGTGTGTGTGTTCCCCTGGGGAAGAGCTACCTTTTTGGAGACTACTCTCACCCCTTAAAAGTGGTATACTCATCTTTGTCAAGTCTGATGATGTCACCATCCTACAAATATACCTGTGGAAAGGTGAAATTTTAGTAATGTGTATAGCACAGCATGTAAATGTGTACTGCTGTCGTATCATAATGTAGTTAAGAAAGAGTTTGAATCTTGCACTTGCTGACTGTGTGTGACACCGTTGGCCAATATGAACTGGGTTTTGATTTTTCTAGTGTAGGACATATCACAATGACAACTGTATGTGCATTACACATGTAAGATAGCTGTGGGGCAAATCCATATACATACATGTGACCTCAAGTATTTCATAGGTGGGTACTCTGTTTTTCCACGAACGCATCTGTTATCCTTTCCTGAGCGTGCAGGCGCTTTCCAGACCTTAGGTCACTTCTGTATACTTATAACAAGCTTAGCCACTGCAGTGATCCCTGAGCTACGTCTTCCATTTCACATCCACTCATCACGGTTTCTATTGAAGAGTGTGAGTGAGGGTTTATGCTTGAGGTATATTTGAAACCCGTTCCAAAGCAAGCAAAGTCTGGCAAAGATGACTAATCATAGGTGTGCAACAACCTCTGTGGATCTGCATGCAAACCCTTTATTGCTTATGTGCTCCACAGAGGGATTTCTAAAACCCTTTGGTAATGTGATTATCAAAGACGAGATGACTTAACACATGGCTCTATGTATGCAGTAGTACCTATTCCACATTTTGGGGGCTACTACCTATGTGATACTCTGGGGATACTTTGTTTTCCAAAAGTGGATAACTGCTTTCTTTGGCTTATAACTTTACAGCATGAGTTTGACACCAGGTATCTGTCTCTGTGATAGCCTTTTGGAGGATGTGTATGTCATCTGGAGAATAAAGCATAGCCCACAGTATGCATTGTCATCAAACGTGGGCAGACATATCCCTGCTGTGTTTGCTTCTACCTAAGAAAGCTATATGCCAAACAGGAGTGGTCCCAGGATTGAGTGCAGGTGAATACCACTTATTACTGGCATAGAATAGTACGTGGAGGCTATAAATGTTACTGTGTGTCCTACATCAGTGCGTCAGTTGTCAAGCCATCATCTAACAATCATTTATGGTCAGTCTGTTGAGGTTATGTATAATACCAGTATGTGGGATAGGTATGAATTGGTGGTGAGCTATAGCTTGGCTGTGTTGACATCCCCTCCCTCACCAATAGCCTTGTTGACTGGTTTGAAGTCTACTAGGTGTAGGAGCCATGATCTGGCCTTTAGAGAACCTAAGTGGGTATGGGGCAGTGTTTGAAGGTTCATAATCTCTCTGTTAATGAGTTCCATAATGCTGTGCTCCATAGCCTTCCAGATAACATTGGTCTGGCTTATAGGGTGAGAGTTTCCAGGACCTGTTGTAGTTCTACCCTTAATCAATTTATGTTAACATTTGCACTGGGTGTGACGAGGGTGGACAGGTTTAAGAATAAGTATATTAGAGGGTCAGGCCAGGTTTGAAGGTTAGTAGACCATGCCGGATAGGCAGGATTAAGTTGGTTTGTACATGTGCTGAGGAGGGATGCAGAGTATATTGTGAAATAGATGCTAAGGATGAAGCTGCCAGGTAACAGGAAAAGAGGAATGCCTAAGATGAGGTTTATGGCTGTGGTGAGAGAGGACATGCAGGTGGATGGTGTGACAGTGCAAGATGCAGAGGGCAGGAAGAAATGATGTACTGTGGCGACCCCTAATGGGAGCATCCAAAAGGAGAAGAAGAAGAAGACGTTGTAGCTCAACCCTTGTGGACTGTGAACACCATTACCGTGTGTCATTCTACAAGTATGTAACCTGTATAGAGGCTGCATCTGGACAGAGCATTTAGGTGAGTGGTGACCTCATATGTCAGCTTGTGTATGACACAGCCAGGGACACTGTTCAGTACCATTGCCACTGTGGTGTGTACTTTGTTAAAGAGATGTTTTAACTAGAGTGTCTGTGAATCATTAGGTTTTACATTCTTCAGGTCTGGAAATGTGGCCCTTGTATAATGACAGGATGGTGAAATCTGCATTCAAACTGTCTGACAGTCAGATAAGTGTACTTTGTGACCATTTACATTAACTGTGACCTGATCTGAGATTTCCCCTGTAGATTATGAACAACACTGAAGAAAGCTTTAGTGTTGTCTTTGGAATCCTTGCCATTTTGTATTTTGAAACTTGCCATGTATGTTTATTGAGGGATTGTATTTTCCCAATGATACTGACCAGAAGGGTTATCCCTTCTTGGTATGTAACTCTTTTTTGGTACAACTTCACACCTTCTATTATATATTTAGTTTATGGCAGGGGTCCATGAGACTAATGCACTTTTACTGTATAAGTGAGAATTTCTTGTGTTTGTGATAGCAGGGTCCATGCAACCCTGTAGGTGAACAGTGTGCATTAATAAAGGATTATGCAGCTGGGACAGTGTTAACCTTAGTAATGCAAACCAATGACAGATAGCAACAACAGCATCACCCACAGCACAGTGTCAACCCGTGTCATACACACACATGCGTACTCAAGTTCCAAAATGTGTGTAGTGCAATGCATACTGGCCACCAATAGAAAGTATGGAGTATTAACACTGGCCAATACAGGGCATGTCACCCTGCCCATGTGTCCAATATGCACATACATTCAGACAGTGCACCTCCACCATGTTCACAAATGTACACCTGCAAATCTGTGCTGCACACACCCCACACTTACTGTCCACTGTATAACACATGCTGACACAACTACACACATCAGCCAAGTGGTACATGGGCAAACAAAACACAACTGGAATAAACACTGGTGGAAACAACACAACATTGCTAATTACAGCTTTAATGCATCATGCCTGCTCAGCTACACCTTCAAGGATATCATCACACTTTACTGCTGACAACATGCTACATATTCAATCATTGCTATACTTTATTAAAGTCACCCTGTGCATCAGCACCATGTTAGCCTGTTATTGCATCAATGTTACAGATGACAGGAGGTGGCAAAGGTTTCATCATATGCACAGGGTGTGTTGTTGGTTTGCAAGAGGCCTACACTGAGCCATACAATTGACATGTGTGTGTGAGTGTGTGTGTAAGGGCCATGAGTACTGTTATGGGCCAGTGTTGAAGTAATGTGTGTGGCTATGTGTTTGCCCTATGTTTCTGGTTTATGTGTGTGTGTCTGCATGCACACAGTTCCACCATGTGGCTGCCATATATGGGGATTTGTGAGACAGCTACAGACTGTACCTGGCAGGCTTTACAGATCAATATCTCTGGCCACGGATATGGAACCTGTGCCTGGCATGGGTGCTACAGACAGTATCAGGTACTAATCCAGACTGGGTACTATCCAAAGAGGTTGACATATGTCCACTGGATCCAGGTCCCTGCTGGGACTGGCCAGAGTCACGTGCATGTGGTCTTCTAGGACGGTCTAAGGGCAGCCCCCTCTCCCAACATTGCCGGGGCTGATACTGGCACTACGGGAGCGGCTGTGACTTGCTGGACATCCACAGTAACCTCCAGCTGCTGATGTTGCTGGAATATGTCCACGTCCATGTCTCAACCATCCTGCACTGTCCTGACACATGGACATGACATTGTGGAGGACATCCAATGTCTCACCCCAATGTCTATCAATGACCTCAGTGTAATTACATATGGCACCTGCTAGGCCATGGATACTGTCATTTGCAGAGGTGTTATGAGCCCTATGTGCCCTTAATCCCTGTATGGTGTACCGCTCCATTCATGTCTATGCCTCCATGACAGCCTGGGACATGCGTGTGGTAGAAAGAGGTGTGGCATGTCTGCCAGGGGCATGATGACCAGCAGGGCTCTGACGAGAACCCCTGGGCATCTGCCTATATGGTACCACTCCAGACATCTGGCTATGGCTGCTGTGTCCTGGTACATGTGCCATAGATACCACACTGTCCTGGCCAGTGCCAACCGTACACTGTCCCTCAGCTAAGGGCAATGGTGATGATGGATGTACAGGCAGTATGTCTGTGTGCATGGATGGGGTGGAGACTTGTGTACTGTCAATTGGTGGCCACACAACAGACCCTGACAAACCTGCCTGTGCCTCAACACACCTATCCTCATGATCGCTGTCTGTCTCAGTGACATCAGGTTCCCTGCTGTACTGATCCAGCCCCACCTCGGCACCTGTGAGAGGAAAACAGGAATCACACTTTAAGACCTGAACTTGATGTCAAACCACATGCACACATGTGCACATGCACACATGCATACATGCACACATGTGCACATGCACACATGCACACACACAAAAATACACTCCTCCCTAAAGCAGATGCACACAACACCAGCAATCGCAGAACATACACAATAGCAGGTGATGATGGGGTACAGTATCACAAGCAAAACAGTCATATCACACATGTCAGCATGCAGGACATGTGTTGCTCAACAGCATGCAGTGCAAGTGTAGACAATCCTTGTTACTAACAGTATACATATCTTTGATGCATGTGTTTTGTTATTAGGTGACGGGCCTCCCCCTGGAACACAATGCATACATGGACACAACATTGCTGTGCAAGTATTCAGAACTCTGTAATGTACTGTGTACCATAACAAACAGGTGTACATACCATGGTGGGATGTGTTTCTGTGTGTCAGATAGGTATCCAATGCTGATTACAGCCTCTGTGTCTTTAGCAAATAATTGTAGACACATTTTTCGCACATGCATGATGAGTATTCACACAACGTCATCAGTGGTGCATGGATAATTGATGGAATACCATTTGGCCACATACCCAATGTACAGTACTTATGGTGAGTGTAGATCATATTGTGGACATGCCAGTGTCATCCATGACATGGCATGCTAAAACACAACTCCATATTTAAACACTACACATACCTAATGTGTGTCATATGACCTAGTCACTCAATAGCATCACAAAACATACATGTGTCAGTTGTGCAAATGGTGATTGGAATGCATATTGTTTAGAGGTGCATATGTGTGCACACATGCAACATTAAGGTGTATAGTAAAGTGTATAGCAATGAAAGCTATGTGTAGTACTGTGGTTACAATAACTGGATGGGGTATAGTACCATTATCATGCAACATCATGTGGTCACTCAAGGCTACAAATGTTTCCCAAACCAGCACTACTCATGCTGTACCGGAACTGTACTACCTTGGCTACATTCACCATTTCACAACCAGTTGTTACATGAGTTTGTAAGGAGGCTAATAAGGAGCATTCCCTGACATGAATGTGTAGTGTGTTGCAGAGTGTTTAAATGCCCCAAGATAGGCCTCTACCCCTCAGGTATATTATATGTAATATGTGGATGAGATTTTGGATACTGGAGTGTGTTTTTACAGAGGGTTTGGGAATCCTTTATGTGTAGCATGTTAAAATGATCTGTGTATGACACAGATGTATATGTTATGTGCATGTTGAGTATCAACTGTGCCTATCCAATGGCCACTACAGTCTAGCCACATTTGTTTGAGATGGACTGGGTATTGCATGTGTTTGAGGCAGCTAATCACATTAGTGAGATGTACGTGGTCTTACACCAAACATGTACAGCATGCATTATGGGTAGGTCTGTTACATGTGTACATGGCCTACACCTTAACTATGACATGCACTTTTTATTTACAATCATAAATGTAGAACACACTCACCAGCATCTGTCCGCTGCCTTGATGTCACCCCAGAGGGACCTACATAGAGATGAGACAGTTTGTCAGTGGCCACAACTGTGGCATTGCTACTGTGTGTTTGCAATCTTACAGTACAACAGTTTACATTCACAGGGCTACAGATTATGTTCCAAATGATCAGTATTGCACAACAACAGGCACCACATCTTTTAACGACACACTCCACATCTCACATATGCATGATCTACCAATACAGATAACAATAGTCTACAGATATGCCATGTTACCTGCATGCTCCGTGTGTGCTTGCTGGGTGGCTCCAGCATCCATCATGGTGTATGTCTGCTGCTGTTGTTGTTGGGCAGGTGCCCCCAAGCTCAGGAGCAGCTCCTCCACTCTGGTGAGGGGGAGATGGATATTAACACCACCTCCTGTTACAAGCTGTTGTATCTGCACATCAGCAGCAGGCTGACAGACATGTCTGAGAAGATCACTGCAGTGCTGGTGTACCTGCTCATATGTCCAGTTATGCAGGTCTACTTCATTAACCCTGCGGACAACATCTTGCCACATTGCAGTATGCTCCTGCTGGTCCTGGCTGTTTCATGAGAACATGAGACTGTAGTGCTGAATCATACTGTTAGTAATTATGTCATCTTCAGCACTACTGTAACTGGGGTTCCTGTGATGCGCTATGATTCCCTGGAAGACATAAATACAATAATATGTCTGAGCAAGTCATATGGCACATTTAACATTATACAGTACAGATATCACTAAACTGCCATATATAGCAACCTATTAGCTAACCGAGAGTGAAACACTTTAACTGCCACTTATCACTGCTCACCCCATAACTGCTTGGAAGTGCCAGGCTCACTCTCAATCTCAGGAACCATGTTCTGCACAGCAACAAAATAAAATCACTATATAAGACTATACAAGAGTACCTGGCACACTGTATGCAACACGATGCACCACCTAGCCACAGCAGATATACATCAAGCTGATGTGTAAAGAAATATATCATTCATCACAATGAGTGTAAGGTCCAGTAAATGTATTACTATTATACCACACAACTTGTTAATGGCAAACCTGTGTCCAAAATATGTGCACAATTGGGAATATAGGTTGCATAATGCTGTAGTACACTATGAATGTTGTTAGATACGCAGTTATATGTTTTACTACACATATGTCAAAGGACATGTTACAGACATACCCACACACACATCAGACATAATTACAGGACACAAAGGTATGACAACCCAGATAAGCTTTCAGTGTGTACTATACAGTACTGTGTGTCAGTACTTACACAACCTTAAGCTTGAGAAATGTAATCTGTGATGAATACAGGGACCACACAAAACAGTGGATGCAAGCAATGTGGATATACACCATACTTTGCTGTACAGGCCCAGAGTTTCAAGTAGTACTACAGTACATACAGGAATTTGATTCAACATCAGTACCAATCAATAATCATAGATGTAGTGCTTTAGCCTCCAATGACACACCTTAGTTAAAACCAAGGGACTTAATCACACTGTATGCAATAGCACTTTTTCTGCCTAGCAGCAGAATACACAGCTTTTGCTAGGATCAAAGCAAAGACCCATAATACCATGACATAAATAGTTTCCCACTAAGCTATCCCACAGATACATATCTTTCACGTATTCACAAACACATTGACCATCACAGTCAGTCAACCGTACAGAGAATCTATTGCAACAAGTAGATGTAGGTGCGCATGAGTATATATAACTCTCTCTCTCTCTCTCTCTCTATATATATATATATATATATATATATATATATATATATATATATATATATATACATATACACATCCATTGGTGTACATATACATATATATGTAGGCACATATACATTTCACCTTTCATAGTGAGAATATCAATTATACAAAGGATGTGAGGTGTACAGTAATGTAATAAAATCGCACAGTCTTGGGATAAATGTATTGCAGGTGTTCACAGCCCAGGTAGCTTTAGTAGGCTACACTGGCTTCAACATTGCAAACTGAACAAACCACCCACAGTGTTTAACCACCACATGTCATATACCAGCACTGTATGATGTCTTGTTTGTCACACACTAAAACCTACATATAAATATGCAAATATGCGCATACTAACTTTCACCAACATATATATCTCCACCCTTCGCAAACAGTTGCAATATGTCCCCTGCTCTATGCACATATACAGATGTGAATATATATGACACATATATATTTCTCCGTATGTGTGTGGCATACACACACAAGGTCCACACTGGTGTAAGTCCAGGGACCTCACAGCTGAACTGTTAGGCCTTGCTGCAACACAAACAGGTGTCACATATGAACACACACTAACATTAGGGGGATATATGTGGCTACAAATGCAAGATAAGCATACTAGACTGCTACAGCAGTTGCCAATGCTAAGCTACACTTTAATATGACTATCATGCATGTGTTGTTCTGTCACACCCATGTTTATATAATGTCAGCACTAATCCATTGGCCACACTACTATACAGAACACAGATAACATGGCTCAGATCTTTGACATTTAATGCTGAGCTACACATTTTACAGGTATGTCCCACTGCCCACAGGTACACACTGTATTGTCCATAGCAGTAGTTAAGCAGAACATCTATGCATAAATAAGTACTGCTGCCACGTATGAATGGTTCACATTATGTAGACTATTTTTCAATAACATCTGCTACATGCCAGTAAATACATATGTGTCACATACCTTTCCTTTGTATGATTTGGTAATATTTCTTTTTCATTTTCTCTGTCTCTCTCTCTCTGTCAGTTTCTGCAATAGAGTGATTGAGTTTGTTGGCAGAGATTGCAGCCTGCTTTTGTAGGTATTTGCACATGAGCATGTGATGGCCTCCACACCAATTAGTGGCCACCATTTGCTAATTGCATGCAGCCTGCTGTGTAGTAATTGCAGTAATCACTGTCATAGCAACCCAGTACTATAAATTGCTAACTCAGATAGGCGTGGCCCTTTCAGCTTTCCAAGATGGAGATCATCCTTGTTTGGTGTGGGCATCATTGTTTAAGACAGAAAGTTGGTAAAGTTCTTATATCAGAAGCCAGGGGTGTAGCCAGATATTTACATTTTGTACTCAGACCTAATGTTGCTGCTTCCAGTACTCACTTGTCAGTGTAGAAATGTACTCACCCCTCAAAATGCTACCCCAAGATACATGAAAATATGTACTTTCTTTTCAACTTTTACACTTAACTGCCATACAAAGCTAGTTATTGAGATGTATTCCTTTGGCACAAGAATTGTTTGTCAATTGCTATACTGTGAATATTCATTTACTCAGTTCTAAACAATTTGTGCTTTTTTAGTGTTGACATTAGCACAAGCTGTTCAGAAAAACTGGACACATTTCAGTACTGTGAGTATGCTAACCTACATCCCTGGTAGACCCTGCACACACAGGTATATTCCACAGTTGGGTAGGGGTGCAGAAGTACAGAGAGAATAAGTATTATTGTGTGGATTTTATCTTGCTGGACTTACAGGGTTGCTGTGTGCATGTTAGTTTATCAAGGCAAGTAATCTGTCTGCGTAACTCCCAACTGTAGACCTATCCACATGGTAGCCAGAGAATAGCCTGTTATTTTTTGTCTGTGCACCACACAGGTCTTTTCAGCAATAGAGCAATGGCATTGTTACAGTTGGTTGTTACCAGTACATGGCTACATCCTTTTGTATTTCAGTGTTGTATTCCTACATAAGGGTATGCTTCTGAAACTCCTTCCAAAGCTATTTGCACAGTGTGTAACAGCAGAAAGGCTGATATGCCTCTGTGTTTCTGCCTCTGCCAGACCTCTAAATCACTCGGGTACAAATTTGAACAGACTCCGGGAAAAGTAAAGAAAAAGTCAGGGACACCTCTTAAATATTAGTGCCATTAAGTTGAAACATTGAGAAAATCAGAGCATATGAATTAATACACCTTTTCTGAAGTAAAATAAGTGTCTAACTCTTGATTATTGTCATTATCCACTAAGTGTAATTCACCACCTTTCTGGTCAAAGTCAGTAGTTTTAGAGGGGATTCAGAGGGACAGAGCCAAAATTTGTGTCAAAATCGGGGACATCCCTGAAAATTAGGGACAGTTGGGAGGTATGGCCTCTGCCATAAACAGATATGCCAGTGTTTGTCCTGCTGTGATACTGTGTGGGGTTGTAAAGTGATGGGGTAACATTATTTCCTGCTAGAATGGCTGATTCTCTTTTCACAGTCATGTAATGTAATCCCACAACAACTGTTGGTAAAGATCCACAGAACAAGTTGTGTGGTATGGCATTCCTATTTTTCCTTTACATTCACTCATTCTGATGCATGATATATTTATTTCAGCATCAACTTGGTGTATATCTACCATGGCTTAGTGGTACATCATGTTGTGTAGTGTGTATAAGGTCTGAGGTTCGAGAATAACAGAGGTGTGTTATTTTGCTCCTGATCAGAACAAGGGCCCCTCACATACAGAGTGACTTAGGCACTTTTAAGCAGTTGTAAGTGGGTTTGTGCGATGCTTAGTAATGCTTAGCTAAGTGCAAACAAGCTCACACTCGCAAAAACCCGCTAACTACTGCTTAATAGTGCTTACTCCCGCTAACCCCCACGCTCATTTCTTTGAAAGAAAAGAAAAATGGGGAGATAGGAAAATGATGAAAAAGGAGCACAAAGAGGGAAAGACAGTATGGAAAATAGCTCGGGATGTGCAGGACGGGTGTAGGGAAGGTCCATAGCTGCCCATTTCTTTAACAGCAACAGCTGTGCATATGGAATAAATTTGTAGGTAGATATGAAACCATCAACCCCTGAGAGAGGGGTGAGGACAACAAAGTATGTTGTAATGCCAATTAAATTACATGTTATGTGTCCAGTGGACATGTGTGCAAAATGGGCAGCTATGTATGGGGTGTAATTTTTTTTTGGGAGCAGATTGCCCTTTTTTTTTCAGGTGAGAGTGGAATGTGGGGTAGTGGAAGTAGGTATATTTGGGGAGGTAGGTTGGGGAGGTAAACAGACAAGACAAACAAGACACATACAGGGGCGGTATATGACACATGTGGTGGTCCTTTGACGGGGAGGGATGTTTAGAAATCACAAGCCCATGAGCCCACAGATGGAAACAGTGGGACTGAGGTCCCCACTCATGGGCAGTCACCACTGCACCTTCAAAGTCCAGAAGGTGGCTGTGCTGGGGACTGTGTAGGAGGGGCAGTCTGACCTGGGAGTTGTGCCACTCGTGCCTCAAGCTGGCATAGAGGTTCTGCAACAGAACGTTCAATCTTTCTACGCACCACAGCCCTGACCGTTCAAAGGGTGATAGGTGCCCCTCCTCCACCCATGCTTGCACAGGGGGGCTTTGCCCCATCCCCTGCAGCGCTTCCACCCAGAAGTGGCAGAGGGCCAACGGAGGAGGAGGTACCAGGCTGGGCACTGGACCTGCTGGTGCCAGGTGACATGGCCAGCTGAGGTGGGACAGGTGGGTCTGCTGGGACCGGCCTTCCCATACGAACTATGTTTTGGAGGGTTTAATAAAGATATGGGTTAGCAACAGTCAACAGCATTCCCAATTAGTTATAACAGCATGCAGAAGCATTCCCATTAACCCAACACACCAGACTGTCAACAGTTGAAAAGCAAGCATAACACATGCATATATAGAACAATAGTTGACATTACAACAGCATGCAGGTTGAATTCATGGCAACAGGCCACCAATATTGCGGTATTTTAACAGGGCACATGCATAGAAATAAATGCAAATATTTATAAACCAATAGGACATATATCCCAACAAATGTTTTGAGATTAGACATACTGATTGAGGTGTGGAATTGCATTTTTATGCACATACAGTAGGGTGGAAAAGGATAGCTCAATTAACAACTTATATATCCTTCTAGTTTTCACTACATTCCTATTAACTACAGTTATATGTCCCTTACATGTATTATAACACTACCCAATGTCCTTATATTGTGCAATTGGACTTTGCTAGATCATTATATACATGAGCTGTATCTTACATACAAACTGTCCAAAATGCAGATGTTACTGCTACATATTTTGAGAGTTGCTCACACACACTACTGCTAAGATGGTACACCGACAGCTCTAATTTCATTTAATTATCTAGATATGTTCAGGTGAAAGTATCAGTTATATGTTAACAGCTCCCTACATTTCTGGCAGCACACTGACATTTCTGGGGAACACAATACCAAGCTACTCATGTGCCAGATTAACCTGTACATGCTGGGCATGAACCAACAGTTGAGGGCTGTAAATATGCATAAAAGCTACTGGCACTCCCTTCATCCATGTTATATGGGGCTACCCAAGTGTGGGTTAACACTGCTTAATACAACAGTACCATTTGTAAAATGCAACAGTACAACAACATATCAAAGAAAATTACACAGATGCACTCCAGGAATTATACATTTATTAAAGGATTATTACATCTTTATTTATTGGGTTAAAACACTTTTTGAAGGCTCTCTCATTTATTTTATATAACAGTACATGCAGAATAATTACTAACCTGCCTGATGACACAGCCTTTGCAACCTATCTTCATGGGCTTGCTAATTCATAGCCTGGACACCTGCAGCTGTGAAGTAAATGCAGTGATATTGATATATACCTATCCATAGTATAGACAAGCATAATAATTCTTAACTACTTAATACAATGGCTACTTACTCAGTACTGGGGCATTAGGCATCACACGGGACTCCTGGATCCACTGGTCCAGTTGATCCTCCTTACGTCGCCTCAGGTCAGAATAATGGTGCCTGACCTGCTCAGCAGTCCGAGGAATGCCAGTGGCACTGTTGAGATCACGAGCAAGACTGTTCCAGGCCTCCGTTTTATATTGGTTGCCCTGGTACTGGTCCTGTAGGAGTCTTTCCTCATGACTGTGGACAAGGAGCCAAACCATTACTTTGGTCTCCTCAATGCCCCAGCGTTGCGCGTGAAATCGAGTGCCTTCTCCAACACTGGCCATGCTGATTGCAGAAGGGAGCTACAACCAGTTATGGCAAGTATTCCTGCCTGTGGAGCTTAAATATGCCTCATTTCCCGCACTTATTTGTGATTGGGCAGTTTTGAAAAAACTCAGCTGTAGACACACCTGCTTAGCTGATGTTGGCAATGTTTAATATTCCTTTGATAGATATGTGGCTGTTGAAAGCTCATGGTTATGAAGTGCTATTATGGCTTAGTGGTTATGTACTGTGGCTATAGTGCACAGTGTCCTGAGTTTGAGCCCTCTCACTGCTTTTTATTTTCCTACTGGCCAGACCTGAATGGTTAAGGTACAGTAAAGGTGGTGTGGCCGTGTTTAGCTGACTTTGTTCAACTTTGCCCGACGTTGCTCGACATCCATATTTATATAATTCGTTCACTACTGCATATAACATTTGAATGCTTTTTACAAAACTTATACATGATAAATATCAGGAAATATTTTTGTATACAGATTTCCTTCAGAAAATGGAACGTGTAGTAGTGGGACTTGAACTGGGAATGCCTTTGCTTTGTGCGAAGGCTCTAACCACTACGCTATCGTTAGTTTGCTTAATTTGCATATTTTATTCTTATCCTCTTCAGTGTCTAAGCTGTTAACTGTAGCTAAGCAATGGGCAATCCCGTGCAAACACATGCAAATACAGGCAGCTATATCAGAAATAAAACAAAAAAATACATTTCTTTTAATTTCTAAATTTGTACAAGGTTTAACATATGAAAGAGTGTAGTGTTACAATGTCCACATGTGAGTGGACTCGCTCATGTAACTCGACATTTCTTGGGTTTTGTCAGTGCAGGGGCATGGATTTTTGGACTGCTCAGCAGTCTGACATGCCCCCTACACTCGTCTACACTCCATGTAAGCTTTAGAGTTGAGGCAGCGCGCCCTCATTAATATGCATGGCACGCTGCCGTCATACTCTTAGACTGGCTTAGACTGGCATTTCCGTGTAAGACTAATCTAGTCTTACATGGAAGATTAGTAAATCTTGGAGCTTATGTTTTTAACGTTTGTTGACAAGATATCTGGATTGATTCAAAGGGAACTGTTAAAGCCAAGTCCCATTAACTGAGGGAGCATGAAAGCAATGGCAAAAAATCATATAATCCACACTTTTGGAACCACAAGATTGAAACTTAAAAGACACTTTATTTGAAAAATAGACATAACCAACTCTTCACTATAACAACGTTGGTGTTGCTACACTGTTTACCCAGAGATGTAGGAGGCAAATTTAGACTAAAAGAAAGAAAGAAGATTAAAGCAGTAGATGCCACATTCTAAAGGGAGGATATCGTTTTGCAACTTGATATGCATTCTTTTTGGAAGGGATATTTCCTATTATTAAGAGCCTTGTAAGTAAAACTATTTTGTCTACTGTCCCCTAAGCATCTTCCAATAACTACCTACACAAACTGCTTCTCTGAGAGATTATTTTGCTCATTAGGAATGTTTCCTAGACATTTAGATAACTCAAAAACTACACACATGCAAGCATGCTCTATTTGTCTTTACTGGACTTGTACCAGGGTGTGTGACATCAATGGATGAAAAGTTGTATCGTGTCATTACTTTGTTTTCATGAGGGTGCTGTGTGTTATTTAAGATACCCAATGTCATAAACACTAAATAGGACAAAGTTATAGGTCAGTTAGAAAATTTTAGAAGATATTACAGATATGCTTCTATTATAAGTCATAAGACCATTTCCACCTTGGCAACACCCACTCTCATAGTGTACCTCCTGCTTCTACTAGGGCAAAGCAAGTCAGAATTGGGATACATTTGTGGTGCACTTTCATGAATCTTCTTCTTATGATCCTTCGTGGATGTATTTTATATATCTATATCTATATCTACATATCTATCTATATCTGTCTGTTTCTCTCTCTCTCTCTCTCTCTCTATATATATATATATATGTATATGTGTGTGTGTGTGTGTGTGTGTGTGTGTGTGTGTGTGTGTGTGTGTGTGTGTGTGTGTGCGTGTGTGTGTGTTCTAGAATCAGTACACTTTTAAATAAGGTGACAGATTAATTATATGTGAAAGCTAAATATTTTATTTTATTTTTAATAATTGTATTATATTTTATTATTATTATTATTATTATTATTATTATTATTATTATTATTATTATTACTTCATGTTGAATACCTTATACCCAGAATGTTTGAATAATGAATCACTATATAAATATTTAATTTAGGTTCTTCACTATTTATGATGTCCTTCTTTTATTCTTAATAGTTGTTTTGAATGTCCTGAGGATATATATTTCCTTTTCTCTGATAGCACAGGAGTAACCTTGAAAACAGTATGCTGACGAACTAGTTATGCATTTTTATCTGACGACTTTGACTCCAAATGTGTAGATTTAATGTGCATTTTTGTTTCTCATTTTGTGCCTTTCAAATATAAGGGACAATATCACATAAATCAATATATATCAATAAGCAATAGGGAAAGGATGTAAATTCCAAAAGCTGCCAATAAAAGGATATATCCATATATCACAGAATAGTGCTAGCTCCTTTTGCACTACATCTATGAGTAAGCATAGGTTCATAGGTTTATAGGTAGGTACTGGGCTATCTGCCCGAAGGCATATATTAGCCCAGCCACGTTGTGCAGTATTCACCGCCCCTTTGGTTAGTTCCCTAGGCCCTTGATCTAGCAGCTAGTACCCTTGCCCCCTGTCTAGTAGAGCTGTTGGTATGATTCCTGGTGTGAACTTTCTGTTACCCATCCACTCGTCAAGGTTCCTCTTGAAGAGTGATAGTGAGGGGCTCTGTCTTATGTAGATTGGGACCTTGTTCCATAGCAAGGGAAGTCTTTGCAAAGGGAATCTATCCCTCCAGCATGTTCTATTCATTGTTGTGCTGAGGTTTATATCCCTAGAGCATGTAGCTCGAGTGGATTTGGTTTTGCTAAGATGGAGCATGTTCAACCGTTCTGGGTTGGACATGGCTCTATATGTTAGACAGAGATCGCCTCTGAGAAGGTGGTATGCCACAGAGAAAAGCCTTCGTTTTTTCAATCATGTTGCATAGGGCAACTGTTTGAGGCCAGTAATCCTCTTAGTGAGGTACCTCTGTGGTCTCTCCAGCTGCTGGAGATGCCTAGCCAGGTACATTCCAGTTGGTGCATTGTACTCAATAATGGGTCTGATGAGGGAAGAGTAGAGGAATACCACTACATCCTTAGATCTTGATACAAACCCTTTTGTGATCAGATGGGTCACATAGAAAGATTTTCTAACCACCTTGGCAACATGGTTATCAAAGGAAAGCTGACTATCTACTTGGGTCCCTAGATCCCTTATTACTACTTCAGATTTCAGGGGGTTACCTCCTATGTGGTAGTTCGCGGGTACTCTGTTTACTTTTTAGGGGGTAGATCAGTTACTGTAGAATCTAGTGTCAGTTTCTATTTCAAAAGTGATCTGAAAATAGGAGCTCACCAGGTACATTAGAGAACCTATATGAATTAATGCATGGGGGAGAACTCAAGGTTCTATCAGTCTTTGGCTTTAAAGGATTGAAGTTAAACAAAGAGGGGCTAATTATGACAACAAGGAACACATGAGTATTTCAAACTAAGGAAGAAGAAGATTTTTAGGAAACTAAGGATGGAAATTGGGATATACCTTTCAAACAAGGAGAAAGTTACTGTCAGCTGCCTGTTGGGTGCCAGGATCCACCACATAATACATGCACTCAGGTCACCCCACATGTACGGATATGACTCTGTCATTGTCCATGTTGGTGTGAATGACCTGAGACGTACCTCCCTGGACTACATGAAAAGAGACATGGAAGAGCTCTCTGATCTTGTAGCCAAGGCAGGTATGACCCTAGCCCTGAGTAGCATCCTGTCATCACCCAGAATGATACCACAGTACAAGGACAAAATGACAATTGGCTAAGCTTCTGGTGTCATTCTAAGGGGATCCAGTATCTGTCTGCCTGGGATGACATGATCGACAGACCAATATGCTTTGCCTGAGATGGCCTGAACCTGTCGCACGCGGGATTCCGGATACTGGCTAAGGCTCGTGGCACCCCTATAGTGCCTTTTTTAGGCAAGGTTCAAATGACAAATTCACCACCTTAACAGGGACAAGCAAGCAAAATCTGAGGGTAATGCTACTTAATGCTAGAAGTCTAAACCTCAAAATGCATTCACTCGAGGCACTCCTTAAAATGGAGAACATTGACATCTGTGCAGTGACAGAGACCTGGTTCAAGGCTCCAGAGAGCACCCCTGCATTACCAGGCTATAAATCATACCACACCTTTAGGCCACCTAACCTGGACAGAAAGTTGGAGGCGTGTCCATATTCATTAAGGATATCCACACTTCCTGGCTAGTTGCTCAGCATAATGCATCCGAGATTATCCAAGTGCAACTAACTCTGGGCAAGACCACAATCCAAATTGTAACTTGTTACAGATCCCCCACCATGCCCCAGGATTCCCACTCCTCATTTCTTGATACACTGTAAAATATTACAGTACAACCCAACACCCTAATAATGGGCAATTTCAACTACCCCACCATTAACTGGGAAAACTACTCATGTACCAACTTTTTTGCTCAATGTTTTCTGAAATTCATAAATTTCAATGCCTTGGATCAGCTTATCCACACCCCCACCAGGGCCAGCAATATCTTAGACCTAGTAATTACCAACATGGGCGACCAGTGTTCCACACCAGAGGTCAACTCCTTGTTAATCAGATCTGACCACAAGCTAATCACCCTAGACAGCCACATCCCACCCCCACCCCCCAATAGGGAAACCACTGTAAAAAATTTCTCCAAAGTCAACTTCACGCTTCTTAAGACAGAAGTGGCAAATTTCATGACACCCATGCAGCCGGACAATAGAGGTACAACTGCTGAATCCTACACAAATGCACTTTATAAGCACTTACACGAGTGCATGGATCGTGCTATCCCTAACAGAACCAAGATGCTATCCTCCAATAAAAGGAAGCCAGTATAGTGGTCTACTACCATAAACAAACTCTACAACAGAAGAAAAAAACTGTTGCAAAAAAGAATAAAATCCCATGATTGGAGGAACTCCCTGGTCAGCCTCAGTAAGAAGCTGAGATCCCTCATAAAATCCTTCAAAGCTAGTTACGAAAACAAAATCGCCACTGATTCTAAAGACAACAAAAAGCATTCTATAGCTATGTCAAGAATTTCAATGGCAACACTCAGATCTGCTTTGAGTTACAGCACAATGGCACTAAATATACAGAACCAACCGATATTGCTAACATCCTGGCACATAGGTTCAGTGCTAACTTTACCCCCCTCTCACCCCTAAAGGGCCCATCTCTATACCAGAAGAATGCAAAGTTCCTGTAACAATGGCTGCACAGGTATAAACCACACTCTCCAAAGCCAAGAACACAGCATCCAAGGGACCTGACAACACAAACTGCAGAATGAACTGCCACCCCACCTAAGCACCATGCTCAATCATAGCCTCACCTCAGGCTTTGTGCCCACTGAATAGCGCACAGTGATGGTAATCCCACTCCACAAAGGCAGAGCCACCATGGACTCCGGTAACTACTGCCCCATTAGCCTAATGAGCCTGGTCTGCAAGGCCATGGAATGTATCATCATGGATCTTATAAACAAAGATATTGGTAATCTCATACTCTGGACACCACCCAGTTTGGGTTTGTAAAAGGCAAATCATGTCTCCTAAACCTGATAGACTTCTTTGAAGCAGTCACCAGAGCTGTAGATGAGGGTAAGGTGGTTCACACAGCCTATCTAGATCTCACCAAGGCTTTTGACACCACCCCCCACTCGGGAATTATAGGTAAACGCACTAAACTAGGTATAAATCCCTATGTCACAAGAAGGGTTGCCAACTGGCTCACTGACAGAACCCAAACTGTGAAAGCAGCAGACTCCAAATCTGACTTCAGACCAGTGACAAGTGGAGGACCAGAGAGTTCATTCCTGGGTTCTCTCCTGTTTGGTTTCTACTTTTCTGAAATACAGGCTAACACAGAAGGTCTTTGGCTAATGAAGTTCGCAGATTACTGCAAACTAGGAGCCATAATCGAAACTCCTAATGATGTGGACATCCTACAAAAGGGCCTCATGGAGACTGATGCCTGGTGTCAAAGCCATGGCATCAAGCTCAATGCCAAAAAGTACATTGTCATCCCCTTTAGTAAAAACTCTGTACTCATGAGCTACCACACAGGTAGTAGTCTACTTAACACTGAAAGTGTGATAATAGACCTGGGACACTGGTGGGCAGTAGTCTCTCCTTTGATAATCACATCGCCACAGTAGTCAGAAAATCCTTCTATGTGGCACATCTCATCACAAAATGTTTCTCATCCAGGAAAAAAGAGGCCATCTACTCGTCACTCCTTAGACCCATTATAAAGTACAATGCCCCTTATGGTATGTATCTCACAAGACATCTACATCAACTGGAAATGCCGCAGAAATACCTCACAAAGAGGATTACTAGCATCAAACAGATGCCCTACGCAGACCATCTCAATAAACTCCAGCTTTACACCGTTGCATATTGCCTACACAGAGGCGATCTCTGCCTAACATATAAAGCTATGTCAAACCCAGAGCTGTTGGACATGCTCCACTTAAAGAAATCCCAATCCCTCCGAGCTACACGCTCTAGGGACCTAAACCTTGTCACTACAATAAACAGAACATGCTGGAGGGATAGATTCCTGTCCCAGAGACTTCCCATACTCTGGAACAAACTACCTATCTATATCAAACAAAGCTCCTCATTAGCACTCTTCAAGAAAAATCTTGATGATTGGATGGGAAATAGGAAATTCACCCTGGGGATCACCTCTGTGGCTCTGCTCGACAGGGGCACAGGAAAATAATTTTCTTGGGTGGTGAAAGCCAGGGTACCTTTTTGGCTAGGCTTATATAGGCCCTAGGGCCTATAGCCTAGTATCTAGCTATGAACCTATACAAGAAACCAACATGAAAGCATGGGAATCTAAGGTGTAGCTTGACTGAATATTCTTCCATTCCGGTAAATTATTTAAGATGAGAGAGGCAGGAGTACTTATCTTCTTTAGCAAGGTATTACTAATTTCATCTCATGAAATTGGTTGTTCCAATGGTCGTTATCTCACTTGAGAAGATAAAACAGAAGGAAACATTTGTAGGGCAGGAAATGTTTATGCTCCTAAACAGTCACTCAATGATTTTTTTAGGGATTTTTTTTCAGGAAGTGAGAAAATTTGAGATGGAAAGCAGCAATATAAATGATCAGACAGAATTTAGTGATATAGTAGATGACAAGAGAAAATATGGTAAGGGGCATATGACAAATTACATGCAGAAAGAAGTAGTTAGAGAGTAGAGGGGGAGGTAGAGGAATGGCTAGAGAGGCAAGAATAAGTATATGAGGCATTTCAAGGTGAAACATCTTATGACTTAAGGGCAACAGATCATTAAGCTAGACTTGTTCTTAATGACATCTTAAGCTTTGTGGTAGATGGAAGATATTGAAGTCTGGGAAAAAACTATATTGGATCATGCACAACTAATAATGCTGCTGGGCAGGTACAGCGTAAGAGAAGCAAAGCACAAACTATGATAAGGAGATAACTAATAATTAACTTTTACAGTGGCATTATTCTGCAGGAGCACTAAAATAATAAAACTTAAAAATTGTTAAACTTTAATTGAACTCAAACATATGCTTCATTGACAAAATGTTAAGTATTAATAAGGGATAACCTAAGGAACTGAACATCTTGATATAAATTTTAAGAGAATGTAGTACATGCAGCATGGTTATTATACTCCAAGTTCTGAAAAAAAATAAAACTGTAAAGTGCTTCTGTAACACAAGACCCAGCCATAACAGTGCCTTCAGAGATGTCTATCAATTGTTACACACCCCTAAGCACTATTATGGTCGAATCTCACCCAAGAGGCATTAGTTCACTCTGAACTGTCCCTGAATATTATTCCTAGTATTTTTCTTCTTATGAAAACTACAGCAATATTTAAAAACTGCCCCTTGTACATTTATAATACATGCTCTCTGTACAACAGCACTAACTAAGTACTTTACAGGCTTTAAAAACTGGTAAAACACTAGACACATTTTCTTTTTCTTTATTGTTACTGGTGATACATAGAGTAGATAAAACTCCATGCACTATAAAAATTCATGCCTGGGTCTCATGGATCCTAACTAATTATTATGTGTCCCTGACATGGATGAAAAAAATCACCTCTTGAGCTTCTGTCTCTAGATGAATTTCTTGGAAACCATGTCTAAAAACAAATAATATTATAGTTCAAAGACCCGATTATAACCCTCTGTATTATGAACTAGTAATAACAGAAGTTAAAATTAGCAGCCACTTGATAAACTTCCAGGATGAAAGCAAGTCGCAGTAATGACATAGCTATGGATCTGTGCAAGTTGGAGAAGAGCCACAAGGTGAGACAGTTTGTTACCTCTTCTCTGGAGTAAACTGACCATGCATGTTAAACAGATTAAGACCCTAACATGCTTCAGAATTAATGTGATCTATTCATGGGCACCACAAATGTATCCAAGCCCTGACTTGTATTATCCCTAGTAGAATCAAGTCGGTATACTATGAGAGTGAATTTTGCTGAGGTGAAATGGTCTTGTGTATTTATTGCCCTATAATTCTTGTGAGCATATGGTCCTATTGTCAGGATAAAGGATTAACAGCTGATAACAATTAGAGAAAAGTGAGTAATAGCTCTTACTTCTTCAAAAGGAATATCCCAAAGAGGCAGTTTATAAGAGTAACAGGAAACACTACAGACATATCATTAGCAGAAGTAGAACCGACTAATGAAAATAACATTTAAGAAGAATTCAATAGCTCAATTAATTATTAAATAATGAAAAAAGTAGAGTGAGGGACACCCAAAGGAAGGTGTAAATAAGTTTAGGTAAAACTGAACTAATGGAGTTGTAATTAAACCATCTTTTAGTGAAAGCACAATTTATGACAACATAAGTGAAAATCAAGCAAATAAGACAAATGAAAATGAAACAGGCAGTGCAGAGTTGTTTGATGTACTGTGCATTTGGGGCCACATAGTAAAGATGTAGAGGAAATAGTTAATAAAATCTGTGAGATTGGAATGTTAATTTCTTCAAAGCCACTATGCCCAGCTAGAAGAGTAAGAATGTAAAGAAATTATTTGTTATTTCACAAGATCGTAGGATCATAAGATGTTTCTAAGCTAATCGCCATATGGCCTTTTTAAGGGTATCCATGCATACCCCAATTTTCTCAATTATCAATGCCCTCGGGAGGCTCGGGCTACAATGGATTTGGTATATGCCTCTGGCTTAGGACATCTACAAACTGCACCTATCCATAAGGGCTACAGGTGACAAACCAGGGGTGAATTTGAGTCTTCCAATTACATTTGAATAGGCTTAAGGGACGACCTCTCTTTCATATGAATGGTAAGTATGCTCCAGAGAAGACGTAATCTCTGAGACACATACCTGTCCCTCCAAAACATTTTATTTTGTCGTAGTCAAGGTTTAGATCCTTAGACTGGGGAATTCCAGTGCTGTTTATTTTGTGAATGTTTAGCAGATATGTCAGGGCTGGATCAGAGAATACCTTGTATGTTAGGCATAGATCACCCCCTCGGTAATCTGTAAGCGACAGAGTACAGGGACAGGCCTTTGAGGCAGTCTGCATAGAACATATTATTTACATGCTGTATTCTTTTAGCGAGGAACCTCTGTATCTTATTTTGCTCTAATTTTTTATTTACATTTGTTAACAGATGGAATACTAATCCAAAAAATGCACAGTTGGGACTCTGCCTCTGAGTGAGAAAAGAATGTGTCAGAAAATACAGCAGAAAAACAGTAAACAGCTTTTCAGTACATGACTGTCTATTCAATTCTACAATACTTGCATACCATATGCAAGCAAGCTTCGCTGTGGAAAAAAATAAACATAAGGGAAACTGAGAGATGGAGCATAAGATTAGATTGAAATAGGACAGAGAGAGATGAAAGAAGGGGATATGTAGGATAATTAAGGGTTAAGTAGGGGGACTGAAGAATAAGTGGGAGTAAGAGTAATAAAGTGAGGTTGGGATTTTGGAAGAAGAATGGGAGGTAGGATTAAAGAGAGGGTTTATTTATAAGTAGTTGATGTCATTATTTTGAAAATATTTGCATTTGGCTTGTAAGTTTCAGGTGTTTTTTTGAGAGATGTTCTTGAATTTGATTAACAGTATCAAGTCAAGAGGTAAGGACTTACAGATTTTGAGACCTATGACTGAAAAGCTCTAGTTGCTACATTTTTTGTGATCTTGGGTATGTGAAGGGTTGCTGTGTGTATTGTCTGAGATCTGAGGTTTTAGCATCCTTGTCTTTAGTAAATTTGCCAGCCAGCTATTTTGATTAATGAGCTTGAATCGAAGGCTGCTGAAGAGAAGAACCACTCTCTGTTGAATGGGCAGCCAGTAAACTCTTTGTAGTAAAATATAGTGCATTTTGTGTCTGGGGGAGATATGGTTGTAAAGCAGCAGATTTTCTTAATTGTTGACTGTAAACTTGTGAGATTTTTCATGGACGGAGTGCAAATGATAGGGAGTTTACATTCTAATTAAGATATGAGGATGCTTTTCCCTTTGGCTTAAACACAAACTTTAACTGGAATTCAGCAAACTCTGTGTAGGCTTCACGTGAAGCCTAAATGGAGTTTATGAGTGTGTGCAGTGATACGCAGTGAGCAGCATCGCTAATTACATATTCATGCTACACACCGTGTTTAAACCTAAACAAGCACAGTTTCATGGCCAGCAACAGTGTTGCCGGCCAGGAAACTGTGTAAAGCAACACAGATAGTAAACCTGGTTACCTCAGAGCACACTAGTCTAGTGGGATTGAGCGGAATGTCACAATGATTACCAGGGCTTAACATATAGCTATGTATATATTCCAAACACAGCACAGGATAGTGTGTACAGTGCAGAGTATTGTGAAATTCCATTCCAGGCATTCTGTACAGAAGTTGTGCAAATGATCTATAAGAGTACATGGACTGCCATGTAAAATAAACACTCAGGATGTGTGTGTATTGAATATGGCCAGACAGATGAATTGCAGCAAAGAACACGGGGAAGAGGACAGGTGAAACAACTTAATGTACAGCAGATGAGGGCATGTCAATGGAAGACAACTGTAGCAGGAGCACCAGTCATGTATCAATATGGTGCAGTATGGACTGCACAGTGAAAATATGTATTATGTGACTATCACTCAAGGCAACATAACAATAGGGAAGATGCCTTTGAGAGATAAGCATCCTTATATGAACAATGTAGAGGACATCTAATTATATACAGTTGGGGTAGGGTTCATATTGAGAAGCTGTGCAAACTGTTTTGGTTGTATATGAGTGTATTCTCAGCACAGATCTCCAACAACTGGGACACATGTAAAGGCTCATGGACAACAGTAAAAAAAGCACGCACAATCATGGACAATATCAGAATAATACCACCAGTAATCCCTTGTCTCAGACATAACATATGTGATTCTGAGCGATCAGAGATGGTTCTTCACAAAAACACTTGAACAACTATTATGACATGTCAAGAATCTATGAGGGTAATCATGCACACAGTCCTGCTGGAGGTGTTAGAAGGGACACTGCTATACTTGTATGTGACATCATGATTAATACAGGCTATTTGGTTGGTGTGCATGGCATATCTATCTATCTATCTATCTATCTATCTATCTATCTATCTATCTATCTATCTATCTATATCTGTATCTTCTTCTTCTTCTTCTTTCGGCTGCTCCCGTTAGGGGACGCCACAGCAGATCAACTGTTTCCATTTCTTTCTGTCCTCTGCATCTTTCTCTGTCCCACCAACCACCTGTATGTCCTCTCTCACCACATCCATAATCCTTATCTTAGGCCTCCCTCTTTTCCTGTTACCTGGCAGCTTCATCCTTAGCATCTTTTTCCCAATATACTCTGCATCCCTCCTCAGCACATATCCAAACAAATGTAATCTTGCCTCTCTGGCTTTGGCTCCAAACCTTCCAACCTGGGCTGACCCTCTAATATAATTATTCCTAATCCTGTCCATCCTCATCACATCCAGTGCAAATTTTAACATCTTCAGCTCTGCCACATCAAGCTCTGACTCCTGCCTTTTTGTCAATGCCACTGTCTCCAACCCATATAACATAGCTGGTCTCACTACCCTCTTGTAGACCTTCCCTTTCACTCTTACTGGTACTCATCTGTCACAAATCACTCCTGACACTCTTCTCCACCCACTCCATCCTGCCTGTACTTTCTTCTTCACCTCTCTTCCACACTCACCATTACTCTGAACTGTTGATCCCAAGTACTTAAACTCATCCACCTTCGCCACCTCTACTCCCTGCATCATCACCATTCCTCTATCCTCCCTCTCATTCACACACATATATTCTGTCTTAGTCCTGCTAACCTTCATTCCTCTTCTCTCTAGAGCATATCTCCACCTCTCCAGGGACTCTTCCACCTGTTCCCTACTCTCACTACAGATCACAATGTCATCTGCAAATATCATAGTCCACGGGGACTCCTGTCTGATCTCGTCTGTCAACCTGTCCATCACCATATATATATATATATATATATATATATATATATAGAGAGAGAGAGAGAGAGAGAGCATGATCCACATTGCCACATATTTTACCCATGCCAGTAATGTTGTCAAGCAGCTATGTATGTACTGTATGCATCACCAGAACAAGTATCACACGTGCATCTTGTGTAACAATTTGATGGAGGTTCCGCACCATCAGACACTAATGTTTATACAACAAAAAGAATACCAAGGTATGGCCAATAAGATGTGTGATATGTCACTGTGGCAAAGGTGGTACACATCAGTTTTACATCACTGGAAGATGTGTAGGGAGGTAAATGAAGATGAGTGCATTGTACTCGGTTATCAGTGTGATGAAGGCTAAGAACTATGGAGGTATTATGGCCTTTGATGAGGATGTCTGTCACATACTCAGTAGCTCTGTCACATACAAGTGAGTATTCAGCACTTTGGTCATATACTGGTGGGTGTTTCACATACCATCCACTCCAGGACACAGGTGACATACCTATTGGTCTGATTATAGGGTGTGATGTTTACATTATCCTTGTGTTGCGCATTTGTTTTCATGAAATAAAACTCTCCCCATGGTTTTTGTTTCATTGCAGGTGTTGTCATGGCTGTGTCCAGCAATCTTTGGTGTGTGTTCATACTGTCTCTGTTATACTAATATCACCGCTGGAGTCAATGATTGCCCACAATCTACAGTCCTTCAGACAGCTGTCTGAACACAGGATGTGTTTTTCTTTCGTGACATCTATAACTTAAATAATGGACAGGAAAGGGCCTAGCAGACAGCCCTGATGTATGGAGCTGATTACTGGATCTGAGATATAGCTCACTTCACACATTTCAACATATTTAGATGCCATGTATGTGATACAATGATCTATCCACTTGGTGATATAGGTATTTATAGCCACATCTGACAGTCTTGAGTGAATATCTCAGTGCAAATTTGTGTTAAATGCCTTGGGCTTGTCAAGTTCAAAAGGATGATAGTGTTGTCGTCATGCATGCCTTCAATGACCTCATTGATGACATCTAACAGGTGTAACATACATTGTGTAGCATTAACATCTCACACAGGTCTGTTGCACACAGCTGGTATATTACTAATGTCCATTTAGAAAAGGTCAATGATGACATGTTGGTCTACTTCACAGATGAGGAGAGTCAGGATGTGTCTATAGATGCATGCATTGGTTGCTGTCCCCACAACTTAGATGGATGCATATTGATGTACACTCTTCTATGGGAACATAGTCTGTGTGGAGGATGTGCTAATGTGTGTATTCAGCTGTGCCAGGAAGGTGTATGTGCTGAGTCACACAACAGGCATCTGTGATGTTGTCACAGCCCATTGATTCTGTATGATAGACCTGGATGAAGGTAAGACAGTGCATACTGTCTATTTTGATCTGAGCTAGGGTTGGGATACAATGCCTCATGCATGTATCATTGACAAACTTTCTCAGCTGGAGATTAAAACTTATGTCACTAGATGGGTAACCAATTAGCTCACCAAAAGAACACATACTGAGAAAATTGGTGAATCAACCTGTACCAGTAGAGCTGTTACCACTGGCATACCGCAGGGATCTGGGCTTGGTCCTTTACTGATTGGAATCTATTTCTCTCAGTTCAGGCTAAAGAATATGGCCTTTGGCTTACTGTGTTTGCTGATTCTTGTAAACTGGGTAGAATTATTGAGTCCACTAATGATGATAATATAATAAAGGAGGGGCTAACACAGACAAACGATTGGTGACAAAGCCACATGGACTACAAGTAAATTAAAAAATGTGCAAAATTAAATTCTTGCATGTCCAAGTTGCTAATCAGTCCTGGTTTACAACTGTGTCTTCAAGTTTAGTGTAGTTTTGTTTGCTCTTATCTAAGTATAGTGAGTAGAGAGGAAATTATTTAAACTGTGAATAGAATTACACAACAGTCACTAAGAGAGGAAGGGAAAATAGAGCTGTTTTCAATTGTGTAAGAGATATTAGTGGTAATTAAGTCTAATAGAGAGTGGTTGATAAATTTGTAACTGAGCTTTGTGAGTTGTGCTATTTCTTGAAATAGTCCTAAGCCAGTAAGCCACTCAATAAATGTTTTAGCATAAGTGAAGAAGGTGATTTAGGTTAATGTCTCCCAATAAATCCCACTCCACAAAAGGGCAACCACTACGGACCCCAGGAACTACTGCCCCATAAGCCTAATGAGCCTGGTATGCAAGGCCATGGAATGTTTCATCATGGAACCTATAAACAAAGACATTGGTAATCTCCAAACTCTGGACCCCACCCAGTTCAGGTTTGTAAAAGGCAGAGCATTTCTCCTAAACCTGCCAGACTTCTTTGAAACAGCCACCAAAGCCGTAGACAAGGGCAAGGTGGTTCACACAGCCTATCTAGATCTTGCCAAGGCTTTTGACACCACCCCCACTCTGGAATTATAGATAAGCTCACTAAACTAGGTATAAATCCCAATATCACAAGATGGGTTGCCAACTGGCTCACTGACAGAACCTACACTGTCAAAGTAGCAGACTCCAAATCTGACTTCAGACCAGTGACAAGTGATGTACCACAGGGTTCAGTCCTGGGTCCTCTCCTGTTTGGTATCTACTTTTTTGAAGTACAGGCTAACACAGAAGGTCTTTGGCTAGCAAAGTTTGCAGATGACTGCAAACTAGGAGCCATAATTGAAACTCCTAACGATGTGGACATCCTACAAAAGAGCCTCACTGAGACAGATGCCTGGTGTCAAAGCCATGGCCTCAAGTTCAATGCCAAAAAGTGTATTGTCATCCCCTTTGGTAAAAACTCTGTACCCATGAACTACCACATAGGTGGTAGTCTACCTAACACCAAAAGTTTGATAAGAGACCTTGGGACACAGGTGGACAGTAGTCTCTCCATTGATAATCACATCACCACAGTAGTCAGGAAATCCTTTTATGAGGCACACCTCATCACAAAAGGTTTCTCATCCAGGAAAAAAGAGATACTTGTTCCCCTCTACTCATCACTCATTAGACCCATTATAGAGTACAACGCCCCTTTTGGTATGTATCTCACAATACATCTACAACAACCGAAAAGGCCACAGAAATACCTCACAAAAAGGATTACCGGCCAGATGCCCTACGCAGACCATCTCAAAAAACTCCAGCTTTACTCTGTCACATATTGCCTACTCAGAGGCAATCTCTGCCTAACATACAAAGCTATGTCAAACCCAGAGCTGTTGGACATGCTCCACTTAAAGAAATCCCAATCCCTCCGAGCTACATGCTCTAGGGACCTAAACCTTGTCACCACAATAAACAGAACATGCCGGAGGGATAGATTCCTGTCCCAGAGACTTCCCATACTCTGGAATAAACTACCTATCTATATCAAACAAAGCTCCTCATTAGCACTCTTCAAGAAAAATCTTGATGCTTGGATGGGAAATAGGAAATTCACCCTGGGGATCAGCTCTGTGGCTCTACTCAACAGGTGCACAGGCAAACCATTTTATTGGGTGGCAAAAGCCAGGGTACCTTTTTGGCTAGGCTTATATAGGCCCTAAGGCTAATAGCCTAGTACCTACCTATGAACCTATGAATAATATTAAGTTGTTATTGTACTGGACTGCATCAATGATTGTAGAGATGAGATGTTTAACTTTTGACTAGGAGGAAGGAGGGGGATAGGCTACTGCAAGGTAGAAGTCTGGGATTTTTTACTGAGGAGGTTTTAGAACAAACCAGTTTAGATCATGGTCTGATGTTGTATTTCCTTGGCCATTTAATTTAGGAAGTAGGTGGACTTTGCATATATTCATGCTGCCCCCGCCTTCTCTTGGGAAAGCCTGCTATAGACAAGAAGTGGTATCAAAAGATGTGCATGAGAATGGAGGGGGTGGAGTCCTTCCTCCAAGCTTATTTGGTTGCTATAGTAGTGGGGGGAGTACATTGCTATAAAGGTATCTATTTTTTTTAGTTTATGTTTAACACCTCCGGAACTAAGTAGAAATCATTTGACTTTAATGGGTGTTTATTAATAGAGGATAGTTGAGCCTGGATTGGCTTTGCTGTTGCTTTGTAACAGTAGTAGTGTTAAAATGGGTAGTAGTTTCACTAAGAAATGAGGAAAGGACAAAAGTACCTTTGCTTTGTTTTTGTGTAAAGCTTAGCTGGGGATGATAACACGGGCTTTGTAATGTGTTAAGATCCACTACAAGATTGCTTAGCTCAGTGATCACAGGGAAGGAGCTACATCTCATAAGGAAGAACTAAGAAAAGTTTATCTTCTTAAGGAAATTCAAGGAGGCTAGCAAACACTGTCATCAATACTACATGACAGCAAAAATAAAATAAAAAAGTTCCCCAGTTTAAAAAAATGCTTATCGTAATGGAAGCAGTTAAAGGTACATAACTTTATTTGTTTTGGGGAAGTAAATGGATAGCAGGAAAGCAAAATTTAATTGTCCAGCTTAACTTGTGCTTGCAAGAATCAAATCCATTCAGCAGCAGGTGTACTTCTGTCAACAATCGCCCAACCAGTTTTGTATTTGCCCAAATCACAGGTATTCCCTTGCCAACTTTAATTGAATGCAAGAGTGGTAATAATGGGAAAAGGGGGTACGTGACAAATGTGATGGGTGTACAGTGTGTGAATATGTAACAAGTGGAAATGTTTTGTTCTTCCTACTATGGGCAAACAGTATTATTTTAATGATTTTGTAATGTGTGAGCCAAACCAATGGTCTATAAGCAAGTTTGGTAATTTTTATATAGGTATATGGAACATATTTTTAAAATTAAAATAAAAGAAAATATTTTACATGTAGAAAGCGGAGACAAATTCAATATATAGATATAGTAATCATGCAGATCATGATGTAGAGTTTAGATTTCTAGTTTTACAGATAGTTAGGCTTTGTATGAGAGATGGAGATTTTGATAATGAACTGTTGTGTGTGGAATTAGTGGCAATTATATCTGATTAGTTTGAAGAAAATCAAGACATGATGTTGTGTCTTTAAAATTCTGCCTCAGAAAGAGTTACAAAGAACTGGTACTCTGTTATCTGCAAAGTAAAAACTGCTGTTTATTTTTGGGTAATTTTAGTAGTAATGTTTGTAAATGATAAACATTTCAGCTAGGGTTCCATTTGTGATTTTAAGCGCAGTTGTCAGGTGACTACATTTCTCTTTCAATTGATTATCAGAGCAATTGATTTGGGATGCCATAAAGAGTGATTATATTCTGTCTGAAAGTCAGTGCCAGTAGTGTGCGTTGTTTGAGTTAAGTTGCAATAACCTAATAGATAAGGAATGATTGGTAGTTGAATAGTAGGAAGGAATTAAAACTTGTGGTAAGAGTATAACTAATGCAAGAAACAGGAAAATTATAAAGGACAGTAAGGGAAAGGGTGGTCTTTGAGAAAGGAAATTAGAAACATGCATGAAAACTGCAGAATACATGAATGTAGAAGAATAATAGTTAAACTATTACATAGAAATTGTTGAGGTAAGGCACATAGGAAGGAGATGTTGAATAGAAAGGAATTGTGATTGGTTCAAATGGACAAACTAGGAAAGTATCTACTATGGAAACTGAAGTAAAGAATGAAGGATATGCCACGGGTGATCTATAAAGATCAGATGGGACTATTATCACTAGTGACCAGGAAATATCAGTTCTAAAGAATGCCACATGTGGGAGACATCACTAACCATTATCAAGATTTCTCTAGCAGAGGAACACAGGAATAATATTAGGCAAGCAATCACAGGACCCAAAAGATGCCAAGCTATGTACTTCTTTAAGTAGATGCACTTAAAAGTTCTTGCCACCCATTACATGCACATAATCATGTTCAACTCTCAAACTGAGTAAGGTTGTACATGAAAATTCTGTTGTAAATTTTTGTCTATCCATCCATTGCCAAGACTAGGTTTAAAGGTAGACAAATTAGTACCTTGCCTGACCTGTAGTTGTAACTAATTCCAAAGGTTGACCTGTAGTTGTAACTAATTCCAAAGGTTGACCTGTAGTTCTAACTAATTCCATAGGTTGACCTGTAGTTGTAACTAATTCAAAAGGTTGACCTGTAGTTGTAACTAATTCAAAAGGTTGACTTGTAGTTGTAACTAATTCCATAGGTTGACCTGTAGTTATAACTAATTCCATAGGTTAGGATTACATTGAGTTTGGAGCCTATCACTCCACTGAGATTTGTTTGGGAAGAAAAATGAGGTTAAATAGGATTGGGTCTTTTGTGGCTGAAAAAGCATGACAAAGGATACCTCAGAGCAGATGGTGGGCTACTGAATTTAAGAAGAGTTATTCTAATCTGTCAGAATAGTTGAATGAGTTAAAGTGTTTAATTTTCTTGGTTTGATGTCTTCGGCGCTGTTCCAGTTGAGTGGTTTGTCTTCATCTGTACATGCAAAATAGACATTGTATTTGACATTGGGCCTAACAAGGAAAGAGTTCTGTCGTCAGATGACTTTGATGGATCTTAAAGGCATTATCTTGGAAATTAGTTGGGACAATCAGAAAAATGTCATTACTGTTAATGATTGAAAGAGACAGTGCTATCCACATCAGTACCCAAGTCTGTTATGACTGCATTTGTTTGAGGAGGAGTATTACTTAAAACATATGAGGTGATATCAGCTTTTTAGTTGAACAATACTATGCTGCACATCTCAGCTTTTTATATTACACCATTTTCAGTACACCAGGTATTTGCATATTCCTGTCCTTGGAGCACTTTAGAACAAGAAAATGAGCATATAACAGCCCCAGCTTGTAGTTATCAGCAAATATGATCTACCACTCTTCTGAGATAGTAGTTTGGATGTCTGCAAAATAAATGCCAAACAGTTAAGGGCCCAGAAGTAATTTCTGTGATACCCCACAAGTTAAAAATTTGTGTTCAGATGGGTTCCAAGAACTTTCCCAACTGGGGAAATATTTGATAGCCAATTAAACATCCAGCAGATTGAAATTAAGTTTATCTAATTTTTCAATAACAGCAGCATGGGGTATGGTTTCAACAGCCTTGTCCAGGTCAACATAAGCAGCATGCATGGATTGACCATTGAGTATGTCCTTGTAGACTTTTTAAAGACATTTTTTAGATTCAGCAAACTGGACCTCCATGTTACAAAAACAAATTAAGTTGGGTTTGCATCAGATAAGTTGCCTCTGTCTGCAGAAGTGAGTTCTGCTATGATATATTCAGTTGGCTTTGCATATAAGGCTGGTGAAGCTGATGGGCTGGGCTTTTAATTGCCTATAGAAGGACCCCCCCCCATGTGTAGGGGAGTCACATTGGCTGATCTAAATGTATGAAACACAAACCTTATGGACAGGCTGAGGTTGAACAGAAAGTACATACATGGCACTAATGAAAATGCAGCCTGGTATGTTATCTGGTTTTGCGTTTGGTGAGGAGTCAGACTTCTGCCATGTGATTTCAGAGGTAGTGGGGGCTACAGTGTGAGTAGGTGGGATTAGTTAGGTTAGCACTACATTTTTCTTCTCCTATTGGCTGTATCCTTGAGGTCAAATTGTGTGATGCCATTATGCATGTGCTCACAGCTTTATTGGGCATAATTTGTTAATTTCCTGACATAACTGAAGAAGGATTTGTGGTTTCCTTTGGTATCCATAGTGACCGTAACTCTGTACTCTGATTTACATGTTTGAATAGTGTGTGTAAGTTCCTTGCTGACATGTTTCAATGCAATCTTGAGGTATGCAATGTGTGGAGGAAGACTGCCGAGAGTGACTTGTATAGAAGTTAGTTGAAATGTGGTGATGGTAGGGTCAGGCATGATGATTACAACCAGTAAGGAATATTAGCTGACTGCCACATAAGAGATGAAAAAGCTGCAGGTTTGTATGCTTTTTCCATTTAATTATGAAAGACAACATAGAAAGTCTTGATGATGTGGTTTGCATATCCATATAATATGTTTGAAGTTGCTCTATTCAGTGAGGCATGCACTGATAGTAGCCTTTCAAAAAGGAGAATACAGTAATGAATATAGGGTCTCATAAGATAAATTGCCTAAAAAACACTGGGATCAAGATTTCGGCAAGGGATTCATGAATAAGACTGAACAGTGGATAACATAGTTTGGAAAGGACAGCCTGGTTTTATTAAGTAGATATACTCACTGGATAAAACAGAACTGATGCAGGTGTTTATAGATAAAGGGAAAGAATTCAAGTAAAGTTTATAGATAAAGGGAAAAATTCAAGTAAAACCTAAGGGGGTCTCTTTTTTGGGCATAAGAAAAAATGTTCAATTCTATCATGGCAGAAATGAAGTTTGGAGAGTGGCTCAAGGTACAAAGAAAATGTCTTCATAACTTGCCTGATGGTTCTCCATAATTGGCCAGATAAGTCATTCTGGGAATAATAACCAAAACAGAAGAAGGACAGGGAGCAAGACAAGCATGTTCACTTTCATGTGACTAATTTATACAGCGAGCGAGAGAGAGAGTTTGAGGGTTTCTAATAGATGAAGAAAAGAGAGGGGAAGGGAAACAATCTATCTCTTCCTTTTGTTTATAGATAACTGAGTAATTTTTTGAAGAAGAGTGAGACATAACATGCTCAGTGGAGTATTCACCCAGTTTAAGCAATTCCAAACAGAAATCAGGGCTTGAATATAACCCGAAGAACACTGTCATGTCTTGACTGGGACAGACAAAATATTGGTGGTGAGAGGCTTATGTGGAGTGGAAAAATATTTAGAATTACAAATTCAAGAAATATTAATAAAAAGCATCTACCCAATATTTTTGAGGGGCCATTACTTAACTCCCTCACAATCATTGACAACACATTATGTAAATACAGTGATTTCTTTAAAACATATCACAATAAAACTTAGTGAAATACAATAATGTGCCAAAATATACCATCAAAAGGCAGAGGCACACATTTTCCTTTACAACCAGGTTTGCCCTATTGCTCTGTTATTTAGGGGGCTGTGTACATACACTCCCAGCTACTTGTATTTCCTAACTCTGGGGTTGTACAACACTGTGGGAAATAGGATAGTTTATACTTTTTTAAGAAGAAAACATTGACTCCTTTGTCCACAGTTATGCAATCTCAACATTATATTAGTTATGCTTTTTACCTCTTTTTAACTGCCAAGCCTTCTCATATTGGAATTGAGCCTGTCCATTTATCCTGAACTTGGTATATGCCATCTAGAGGGACCATGATATAGACAGCCATGGAGGTGACATATACCTTCACCACCACATGACAAAGAAGACACATTTTAGTGGCTAAATCAATCTACTGAGTGTGAAGACACACCACCTGCATCACCACATACTCATGTGGGTACATGCTTCTATACATCTGTAATGAAGGTTATCATCAGATAGCAGCTTGATGAGACAGTCACTCCTAGGATGGATTTGCATTCATTACCCTTCTATTAAAGCATCTTGACAATCTTCAACCTTCTCTGCATCCCTTTCCTCGGGATAGGTATGAACTTTCCCCATGCCAACTTACATTGACTCAGTACCTCATAAAGATATATTGGATGTCATATGCAACCTTAAATTGACCCCTATATTGCCAGATGGATAACTAACTGGTTAAGGGTAAGGGAGTTTGTGGTTAATAAGTTCATAAGATTCACAGGAGACTACTAGGCTAATAACTCTACAGGCCTTACAACCCTAGACATTTTGGCTGAATTTTACCCGATTTTCAATTCCTAAGGGTTAAGCAATGACTTAGTCTTGTGCCTTTTAATATTTTACAGACTGCCTCTGTCCATAAAGGACATAAGTGCCACCCAGGAATGATTTTACAATTCCATATCCATTTACAGATAAGGGATATTTTTCAGAATCTAGAAATATTTCCATGTGAGTTCCTCAAGGGTCTATATCAGAGCCTGTATTGTCTGGTAGCTTTAAGTCTTACATTCAGGAGTGGGATAGAATTTATCTAAGGAATTTTGCCATTTATATTAAAGTAGGTGGCATTATCTCAAATATTCAGTATCAGAAGACATTGTAGAAATATTTAGATTCATCATTTCAATGGCATATCTGTATTGGCCTACACTTTAATGTCAGTAAATGCAGTATCATGCACTTCTGAAAAAAATAACTGTGGTTACTCATATGCTTTGAATGATTAAATATGAACTAAAGTAAATTTTGTGAAGGAAACTGGTGTTATTGTGAATTTCTACCTTAAATTTAGTGATCACTTATTGAGTGTTATAGGAAGGTCCTATAGTATTCTAAGTAATATTAGACATTGTTTTGTCAGTTGTGATGCTGAAATTAACATTCCATTGTATAAGCCGTCAATAAGACCCATTACTGAGTACTGTAGATCTTTTAGTACTTATAGCATCTCTCAAGTTATGAGACTACAGCAAGTTAAGACATCCATTACCAGAGTGACTGCTGCAATAGACAACCCATTCTATAAATATAGACTGAAATGTATGTCTCTATATTCTGTTGATTATAAGCTAGTATATGATGATCTTTTACTGATGTATAAGTGCAGACCTAATGAATCATTATCTGCAACACTAGGAGTTTGTTTCCTAAATTGTTCAGGTAATACTAGAAATTTTGGACTTTACTTACTTATTTATTTATTCAGTTTATTTACTGGGGTAGAGCACTGATGGGTTCTGACCAATTTAAGTCTCAGCCTGGGATCAATAATATGACCACTTTTACTGAGTACATAAGATAACAAAAACGTGAAGTGACAGTGAATAAAATACAATGAATGTGCAATGCTAATGATACAAAAGCACACAAACCAGTAAACTGAGAGGATAGCAACAATATGCATTTTTCTACAAAACTTGCATTATAGTTATGAAGATGGAACAATATATATATATATATATATATATATATATTATATATAGTCTATTTCAGATGATCGAACTTTCAAAAGTTCGACTTTCATATGGACGAGACCATATGATTGAACTTTTGAAAGTTAGAACATCTAATAAAAAAGTAAAGAAAAGAAAAAAAAATACCTGCACAGCTTTAGCAGGGAGCCAAACCCACCCGCACCCCCCACACCCCCTGCTATTTATATATACCAACTCTGAGATCACACTACAGTGTGGAAAAGGGAAATCTTACCATTCTGCACTGAATTAGAGATTTCTGTTAGGAATGTTCAAACTTTCAACTTTTGAAAGTTTGATCATATGAAGGGGACCCATACACACACACACACACACACACACACACACACACACACACACACACACACACACACACACACACACACACATATATATATACATGTATATATAGGTTTAGCATCATATAGTTGAATTGCAATTATACAAAAAAGGAATTGTCAAATGCATTGTCTGTTAATGTTTTGAGGTTGAACTGAAATATTTCAAACTCAGTTTAACAAAAGTAACTGCACATTCACTAGTATTAAGTCGACGATATGAGTAACACCATCAATTATTCGCTGATGTGGAGTCTGGTTCAGTTACCATTTACATTCATCCTTAAGAACATAAGCCTGCAATCTTTGGTATGCCATGGCATCATCTCATTGTTTCTTTCATCCTGTTCCTGAAAAGGAGTCTAAATTGTGCACTTCACTTGCTTACGTTCATACTGTTGACAATCAGAACTTAATTTACTGTTGTAAAAGGTGCTGGGGAAATAGTATGTCGAATAATGCCGAATTTGAATAATTGGCATGACATTCGACATACTGACCTACTTAGATTTCCATCTTCGGTGTTGTGAGTCGCTCACATGAACTGTTTTTTTTTGTGCCATTTGTGATTTTGATAGTAAACTTAAACTTTATATATATATATATATATATATATATATATATATATATATATATATATATATAAATTTAGTGTATAGTGGTCTGAGGTGGGAGAATTGAAGCAGTAGAGAGTAATAGGGCAGTTAGGGTAAAGGAGAGATATTAATAGAGTTAGGTTATGTGGCCTGTTATGTTGAATGAATATTTAGCTTGATTAAGTAGATGAGATTTTAGCAGCCTACAGAACTTGGGGTAAGTTGAAATGTCTTTAAATTCAGGTGGGAATAGTTTGAGACAAAGAATTGAGAATGCAAAGTTAGAGGCATGAAGCTTGGAAAGTGAAATTAGTGTTGAAGGACCAGTATGATTCAGGCATCTTAAGGTGTATCTCGGGGCTTGTATTTTTAGTTTAGAGGATAAAGCCAGGAGAGTCTGTTCATGTTTGTGCTTGAAGAGTTATAAGATTTGTAGTAGATCTACCCTTTGCTTAACTGTGAGCCAGTTTGCTTTTTATGGAGTTTTATAGTGTTCATTTATTGGGGAATGAGTGATAATTGTACAAATTTTGTTTTCTAGAGTATGAATAGTAGTGGAGCTTTTGGCAGATGCTACTGAGCATATGATTCCTTTCCATATTTCATGGGAATGACAGAAAAGGGAATATTTTTCTGCCAAAAGAGAAGGAAGTTCATTTTTTATGTATTTTTTCAAGATGAGTAGAGATATTCAGGGAAGGGTTTTTAATCAGAGAGGAATATACTAGAGTGAAGATGCTTACTCCAAGAGAGAGTTCTTGTTGTCATAGATTGTTATAGTATTAAGGGATCTGCTAAGCATCTGATGCATGCCAAATAATATTGTTTATGGTTTTGATTTGTTAAGAATGAGATTTTTCTTACTAGCTCATTCCCTTAGGCAGAGGAAATCAGACTGTAGATTGATTTCAGGAAGAATGACCAATTGCAAACCAATTTTAGATTATTCATGGTCTTTTGAATTTGATGTATTAAACAACATTACAAACACCCAGCAATTTAATGCCAAGATTTTCACATTTTACCACAGTGCAGGTTAGGTGAAGATCTTTTACAAAGATTGGTCGGGGTTGTTTGGTCCTACTGGTCTAACTCAAAAACTAGACAAAGCACCTACTTTAGTCTTTACACGCAGTATAACTGTTAAAGGTCAGACCTGTTTTACTTGGGATTAACTTAGGATCTGGGTATAGGCAAGAAATGTATACAAATGAAGATGAACTTTTTTTGAGCTTGATGTATACAAATGAATAACACAATGCAAAGGGAATTATAAATGCCTTTTGCTAGCCATTTAAATACAATGTATGTAATATATGCTCAGGGACTATGACATTCCTATATGAAACCAATGCATGTTATTCAAGCCAATTTAAAACAATAGCAGGTATAGAGATGAGAATAAATGTAAGATAATTAAAGTTGAAAAATATTTATTTTGTAATAGGGAGTCTGACTTGTTGTAATAACTAGCAAAGTTAATACAATGACATTATGTAAAATCTTAAGAAAAAAGGTATAAAGGAATTAGCCCAGCTTGTTTTTTACAAAACAACAAGGCATAGTAGAATCTAAATGAGCATTTCCCTATGCCATGCTGAATAGTATACCTTATTCACAATGGCATGGGTGCAGTAGTGGTGGGACCAGCTGCAGGCCTTAGAATGATGCATTTAATTGCCTTCTGTGGCCCTGGATACAGCATGAGCCTTCTTTTTTTAATATACCCTGTCTCTTCAGTGGTGTATAGCAACGAGGATGTGTTCTTATGGACACTTCTTTTAATGACTAGCCTTTTTTGCAATCATAGCTGGTTCTTCTCCATCTACCAGACAGCATCTATGCTATATCATACTTAGTGTCAACCCAGCATAAAGATAAATATACATAAATAAGGTGCAAATCCAGAATATTCAAGAATCACTCTGGTATGTCACTTTCAGTTATTAGGTAGCAGTACAAGTGAGTAGAGTTGCTACTACGACTGTGTGAAGGGGAAATGTGGGTATCCCTGTACAGCAATAATAGTGTAGGGGACAGGGAGTAGTACTGAAGAATGATTATATTAAACATTAGGTAAGCTAGGAAGGGAATCTAGACAAATATTGCAGTAAACATTAAGGCGGTGAATGAGTCCCTGAACAAAATGCAATGGACTGAACACTAGGGACCTGTGAAGGACATCTTAAGAAATAAGTATTTAAGTGCATTATAGGGAAGTGTATGTTTACTACATGTGTACCTGAGATGTGTACTGGTGGCATTACTCTATATGTTTACTGCATGCATACGTCTCGAGCTCTTAGAGAGCAAGAAATCCTGACAAAGCCATCAATAAAATTTGGACAAAGGCTCCAAAGTAGGGACAATTTTTAAATATTGTTCTTACAAACTTAAAACATTGATAGAATAACAGGTTTTGGATTAGCATGAATTTTCTGAAAGGTATGAAGTCTGAAACTCAAGGGTATGTCATTATTTTCTAACTTCAGTCTTTAATGATTCACCACTAATTTTCCAGAAAACCACAATTTTAGGAAAAATGGACCAATAATATGAGGAAAAAATCTTGACATTCTGCAAAAATCTGTGCAGTTGAGAGGTATGAGTCTGCATATGTACCTCAGTGGTGTACTGGTGGCATTACTCTATATATTTACAGCATGTGTACCTCAGTGGTGTACTGGGGTCATTACTCTATATGTTTATCTGCCTCTAGTATAAAGTCGATACTGAACACTCCCCCAGTGACATTACATCAGCTCATTCTACTGTTTATAGTGAGAACTTAGCAAAGGCCCATCCCTTTAGCTTCTGAACCTTAAATTATCTACTTTTTTCTGTGTCTTCACTTTCTACTACATATAAAAATAACTGTTCCTCTTTCTACTTCATTTTGCGGTTTGCCATATTTATTACTGCTTGATGATAACCTCACTAAATTGATGACAGTATTCTACTGAATCACTGCTTTATTAGTGCTGTCTGTTACTGTTGTGATTTATGAGCTATTGTTCATAGGTTCATAGGTAGGTACTAGGCTATCGGCCCTGGGGCTTATACAAGCCCAGCCAAAAAGGTACCCTGGCTTTTGCCACCCAAGAAAATTATTTTCCTGTGCCACTGTTGAGCAGAGCCACAGAGGTGATCCCCGGGGTGAATTTCCTATTTCCCATCCAATCATCAAGATTTTTCTTGAAGAGTGCTAATGAGGAGCTCTGTTTGATATAGATAGGTTGGTTATTCCAGAATATGGGAAGTATCTGGGACAAGAATCTATCCCTCCTGCATGTTCTGTTTATTGTGGTGACAAGGTTTAGGTCCCAAGAGCAGGTAGCTTGGAGGGTTTGGGATTTCTTTAAGTGGAGCATGCCCAACAGCTATGGGTTTGACATAGCTTTGTATGTTAGGCAGAGATCACCTCTGAGTAGGCGATATGCAACGGAGTAAAGATGGAGTTTTTTGAGACGGTCTGCGTAGGGCATCTGTTTGAGGCAGGTAATCCTCTTTGTGAGGTATTTCTGTGGCCTTTCCAGTTGTTGTAGATGTCTTGTGAGGTACATACCAAAAGAGGCGTTGTACTCTATAATGGGTCTAATAAGTGATGAGTAGAGGGAAACAATGACCTCTTCTTTTTTGGAAGAGAAACCTTTTGTGATGAAGTGTGCCACATAGAAGGATTTCCTGACTATTGTGGCGATGTGATTATCAAAGGAGAGTCTACTGTCCACCTGTGTCCCAGGTCTCTTATCACACTTTCGGTGTTAAGTATACTACCGCCTATGTTGTAGTTCATGGGTTCAGAGTTTTTACCAAAGGGGATGACAATGCATTTTTTGGCATTGAGCTTGAGGCTATGGCTTTGACACCAGGCATCTGTCTCAGTGAGGCCCTTTTGTAAGATGTCCACATCATTAGGAGTTTCGACTATGGCTCCTAGTTTGCAATCATCTGTGAACTTCATTAGCCAAAGACCTTCTGTGTTAGCCTGTACTTCAGAGAAGTAGGTACCAAACAGGAGAGGACCCAGGACTGAACCCTGTGGTACTCCACTTGTCACAGGTCTGAAGTTGGATTTGGAGACTGCTACTTTTACAGTGTGGGTTCTATCAGTGAGCCAGTTGGCAACCCATCTTGTGACATAGGGATTTATACCTAGTTTAGTGAGTTTATCTATAATTCCAGATTGGGGGATGGTATTGAAAGCCTTGGCAAGATCTAGATAGGCTGTGTGAACCACTTTACCCTTGTCTACGGCTTTGGTGACTGCTTCAAAGAAGTCTATCAGGTTTAGGCGACATGATCTGACTTTTACAAACCTGAACTGGGTGGGGTCCAGAGTTTGGAGATTACCAAAGTCTTTGTTTATAAGTTCCATGATGATACGTTCCATGGCCTTGCAGACCAGGCTCATCAGGCTAATGGGGCAGTAGTTCCTGTGGTCCATGCTGGCACCCCCTTGTGGAGTGGGATAACTGTCGCTGTGTGCCATTCAGCAGGCACAAAACTTCAGGTGAGGCTATGATTGAACATGGTACTTAGGTAGGGTGCCAGTTCATTCTGTAGTTCATGTAGAACGCAGCCTGGGATGTTGTCTGGTCCCATGGATGCTATGTTCTTGGCTTTGGAGAGTGTGATTTGTACCTGTGCAGCTGTGATTACAGGAACTTTGCATTCTTCCTGCATATAGATGGGCTCTTTAGGGGGTAAGAGGGGGGTAAAGTTAGCACTGAACCTATCTGTCAGGATGTTGGCAATATCAGTTGAGTCTGCATATTTAGTGCCATTGTGCTGTAACTCAGAGCAGATCTGAGTGTTGCCATTGAGATTCTTGACATAGGTATAGAATGCTTTGTGGTTGTCTTTAGAATCAGTGGCAATTTTGTTTTCATAACTAGCTTTGGAGGATTTTATCAGGGAGCGCAGCTTCTTACTGAGGCTGACCATGGGATTTTACTCTCTTTTGCAACAGTTTCTTCCTTCTGTTGTACAGTTTGTTTATGGCAGGGGACTGCCGGATAGGCTTCCTTTTTTTGGGGGATAGCATCTTGGTTCTGTTTGGGATAGCATGATCCATGCACTCATGTAAGTGCTTATAAAGTGCAATTGTGTAGGATTCAGTAGTTGTAACTGTATTGTCCATCTGCATGGGTGTCATGAAGTTCACCACTTCTGTCTTAAGAAGCATGAAGTTGGCTTTGGAGAAATTTTTTACCATGGTTTCCTTAATGGGGGGTGGGGGCAGGATGTGGATATCTAGGGTAATTGGCTTATGGTCGGATCGGACCAATGAGGCATTGACTTCAGGTGTGGAACACCGGTCATTCATGTTGGTAATGACTAGATCTAGGGTATTGTTGCCCCTGGTAGGGGTGTGGATAAGTTGATCCAGGGCATTGGTGTTTATGAATTCCAGAAAGCGTTGAGCAAAGGAGTTGGTGCATAAGTAGTTTTCCCGGTTAATTGTGGGGTAGTTGAAATCACCCATTATTAGGGTGTTTGGTTGAACCCTAGTATTTTCCAGTACATCAAGAAAGGAGGATTGGGAATCCTGGGGCATGGTGGTCGATCTGTAGCAAGCTACAATTTGGATTGCAGTTTTGCCCAGAGTTAGTTGCACTTGGATAACCTCGGCTGCATTATGCTGAGCAACTAGCCTGGAGGTGTGGATATCCTTAATGAATATGGACACACCTCCGCCTTTGGTGTTCCGGTCCAGGTTACATGGCCGAAAATTGTGGTATGAGTTATAGCCTGTTAGCGCAGTGGTGCTCTTTGGAGCCTTGAACCAGGTCTCAGTCACTGCACAGATATCGATGTTCTCTATTTTAAGGGGTGCCTCGAGTGAGTGCATTTTGAGATTTAGACTTCTAGCATTGAGTAGCATCACCCTCAGTTTTTGCTTGCCTGTTCCTGTTACAGTGGCGAATTTGTCATTTGAACCTTGCCTAAAAAAGGCACTATAGGGGAGGCAAGAACCTTATCCAGTATCCGGAATCCCAGGGGTGACAGGTGCAGGCCATCTCTGGAAAAGCATCGTGGTCTGTCGACCATGTCATCCCAGGCAGACAGATACTGGATACCTTTAGAATGGCACCAGAAGCTTAGCCAATTGTTGAAGTCAATAATTTTTTCCTTGTACTGCAGCATCATTCTGGGTGATGGCAGAATGCTACTCAGGGCTAGGGTCATATCTGCCTGGGCTACAAGATTGGAGAGCTCTTCCATGTCTCTTTTCATGTAGTCCAGGGAGATACATCTCAGGTCGTCCACACCAACATGGACAATGACAGAGTCATATTTGTACTTGTGTGGAGTGACCTGAGTGTGTGGGTTATGTGGCGGATCCTGGGACCCGACAGGCAGCTGACAGTAACCTTCTCCTTGTTTAGCCTGATGAGTGGGACATCAGTGTGCCTGACTATAGAGTCACCATTGACTAGTGTGTTGGGTACATTGTTTTGCCTTATTGGCTGTGGTTGAGTGGCACACTGAGACTGCGGGTTATGTGTCATTTGGGTTGCGTTGGCAGGTGGAGGTTGTTGCATTTCTGCTTTGGAGGTCTCTGTTGCTTGAGAAGATTATTATTGAGAGCCTCCACGAATGTTTTTGTGTTTCTATGTGTGGATTTTGATGGTGTAGATTTAGTGAGACTATGTGATGAGTGTGGTGTGGTGCAAGTGTTTATCTTCTCCTCTTGACTGTCAAGTTCAGTCTTGATTGGAGAGAGCTTTACCTCCAGTTTGACTAGATAAGTGCATCTCTCACAGGTTGTAGAGTTGGGTGGTAGGAGGAGAGGGTTGTCTGTGAACATGAGGTAATGTCTACATTGCCCCAAGATGCCCAGATTCATCAGATAGACAGGAGAGAACACTGGGAGCTGACCCTTGGACATGTCTGAATAAAAAACTATTTTTCTCTAGATAAGCGAGGAAAGTGAGTACACAAGCTGTTTTTCTCTAAGCAAGTGAGGAAAGTAAGTACCAAAACTGTTTTCCTTTAGGTAATGAGGGTGGCTGAGTGTTGTAGTAATTAGTAGGTTATTTAGTGCTTACAAGTTCTGAACAAGTGCTGATCACGAATAAGCAAATTCAAGTGCTAAAACTAAGAATCTGTATCTGGACTAAACTAGTTACAGGAAAAGGGAGAAACAAGTGCAAATGCGGGCTTTTAAATCAGAAAGTTGAGAGAGATGAAAAAACTGCCCAAATGGCCAGTAACTACAATTTCTTGGCCAGAACCACTCCTTATGTGGTAGATAGGTTACCTAGTGCTTACCACTCCCACCGATAAGCTAGAAGGCTTCCCTCCAATGCAGAAAGCTTGGGGGGGCTCAGAAGCTTACATACAGTCCTGGATACAGCAAATCTGACTCTGGACTACACTAGTTACAGGAAAGGTATATATATATATATATATATATATATATATATATATATATATATATATATATATATATATATATATATATACAGAAAAGTAGCTAAAACAGCAGTAAAAACAATTCAAATGCAGTGCAAGCTAGCACACTTGAGTATGTAGCAATGTTAGACCAAACAGTTAAAAAAATGCAATTAAATTAAAAATGACTAAAAATAAGTGCAGAAGGAGTCTATTAGGTAGAATGAGGTAAAGAGATGGGACTGTGGGGAGTGTCCCAGATCAAATCTACAGTGGGGGCGAGCAACTGCAAAAGCCTCCAAATTGAAACAACAACACAGGAATAGAGAGGATGGGTATGGGAAAACCAACACCTTCAGCAGAGATCTGAAAAACTATACAGTGAAGCAAAAATAACAGTGCACAACTCTGAAGTCAGCCAGCAATGATATAAAATTAGTCAAACAACAATTACCAGTACACAACTCTGAAGTGCCAGAAAAATATACTCAGCTCTCTATATCTCCAGATAGTTTGAAGAGCACTCTGTCAGGACACAGGAAGACTCCAGCAATCTACTGATTAACTATATTTCATTGCTATCTACTGCATTTCATTATTCTTTAACTGCATTTTACTGCATTTCATTGCTGTTTAACTATTTTTTTCATACTGCAAGTGCTAGTCTTTTAAGTTAACTGTTTTTCTAAAAAAAAAAATTCTGGGCTTGTTTTCCACCTTTCCTATTGCTAGAGTAGTCTAGATATGGATTTGCAGATTCCAGGACTGTTTTGTAAGTTTCTGAGTTCCCCAGACCCTTCTGTGTTGGAGGGAAGCCTTCCAGTTTATCAGTGGGAGTGGTAAGCACTAGGTAGCCTATCTACCACAAGAGGAATTGTTTCTGGCTCTGAAATTGTAGTTTTATTGGCCATTTTTTTCTATCCCTTTCAAATTTCTCTTCTCTCTTGCACTTTAATTAGCTTATTCGCCAGCACTTCATCAGGCATTTTCTAGAAATTATTGTAGCACACATGTGCTATCAGCACTAGACATCCTATAAGGAAACAGCTCCAGTACTTAGTAATGGCAACCATCCCTCCTGGCATGTCTAAAGGTCAGTTTCCTGTGCTTTCTTCTATTAAGCTGGTGAACTTGGGCATTCTGAGGCAGTGTAGCAACTGCCTCATGTACACAGACAACCCTCTCCTCTTACCTCCCAACACTCAGACTTGTGAGAGATGCACCTATATCTCCAAATTGGAAGCCATGCAGTCTCAGGCCAAGACCGGAATAGCTGGTCAAGAGGAGAAGGACAACACCTGCACCACACCACATGGAACACATAGCCCTCCAGAACACCCACCATCACAGCCCTCATATAAAAACACAAACCACAAACTCACCTTTGCAGAGGATCTCATCAGAAATCTACCCAAACAGTAGAGACCTCCAAGGCAGAAAGGCACTCGACCACCACAACACAGCACAAACCACAAGACACATAGCTCACCTACACAGTGTGCCCCTCAACCTAAGCCCCTAAGGCAAAACAGCTTGCCCAATACAATAGTCATAGGTGACTCAATAGTGAGGCACACTGATGTCCCACTCACTAGGCTGCATAAGGAGAAGGTAACAGTCAGCTGTCTATCAGGTGCCAGAATCTGACACATAACACACACACTCAGGTCACTCCACAACAAGTTCAAGTATGACTCTGTCATTTTCCATGTGGGTGTGAATGACCTGAAATAGACCTCCCTGGACTACATGAAAAGAGACATGGTGGAGCTCTCGCATTATGTGGCCCAGTTAAGTATGACCATAGTCCTGAGCAGCATCCTACCGTCTACCATCGCCCAGAATGATACCACAGTACAAACAAAAAAGGATTGACTTCAACAATTGGCTAAGTTTCTTGTGTTATTCTAAGGGGATCCAGTATCTGTCTATTTGGAATTACATGATTGACAGACCTCGATGCTTTGCAAGAGATGGCCTACATCTGTAACCCCTGGATTTCTGGGTACTGGCTAAGGCTCTTGCCACCCCTATAGTGCCTTTTTAGGCAGTGTTCCATAGACCAAATTACCACCATAACAACTATAAATAAATGCAATCTGAGGTTCATGCTGCTCAGTGCTAGAAGTCTAAATCTCAAGATGCACTCGCTCGAAGCACTCCTTAAACTGGAGAACATCGACATTTGTGCTGTAATGGAGACCTGGTTTAGAGCAGCAGAATGCACCCCTGCTCTACCAGGCTAGAACTCATTCCACACCTTTTGGCCCTAGAACATGGACTGAAGCTCCAAAGGCAGTGGTGTCTACATATTCATAAAGGATATGCACACCTCCAGACTAGCAGCCCAGCATAACACATCTAAGATACTCCAGGTACAACTAACATTGGATAAGATGGCGATTCAGATTGTAGCCTGCTATAGGTCCCCAACCATGTCCCAAGACTCTCACTCTACATTCCTAAGCACCCTGGAAACTATTAAGATCCAACCCAACACTCTCACGCTAGGTGATTTCAACTACTCCTCCATCAGCTGGGAAAACTACTTAAGCACCAATGCACTGGCCCAATGCTTCCTGGAATTCATAAATTCCAATACCCTGGACCAACTCATTCTTAGCCCCACTAGAGGAAGCAACATCCTTGACCTGGTTATTACTAACATGGGCAAATGTTGTTCTACACCAGTAGTCAATCCCTCCCTTGTTGGATCTGACCACAAACTAATCACCATGGAAATCCACATCTCACCCATACCCCCCACAAAGATATCCACCATGAAAAACTTCTAAAAAAGCTGATTTTGGACTCGTAAAAAGAGAGGTGGCTAACTTCATGGCAGCCATGCCAATGGAAAATAGATGCATGACTGCTGAATCATACACCAATGTCCTGTATGAACACATACATAAATGCATGGAACTAGCCATACCCAACAGAACCAAGATGCTCTCCTCCAAAAAAAGGAAGCCAGTCTGGTGGTGAGGAAACCAGTCTGGTGGTCACCTGCCATTAACATACTCTACAACAGAAGGAAGAAACTGTTGCAGAAAAAGGTGAAGTCCCAAGACTGGAAAAATTCCCTTATTAACCTCAACAAAATGTTGAGATCCCTCATCAAAACCTCTAAAGCCAGCTATGAAGGCAGAATCTTGACAGACACTAAAAACAACCACAAAGCCTTCTATAGTTATATCAAGGATCTTCATGGCAATACCCAATACAGGAAGAATGCCAGGCACCCAACATTACTGCAACACAGGTTAAAGCTGCATTGTTTAAGGCCAAGAATATAGCTTCCATGGAACCCAACAATATCCCTGGCTGTGTTCTGCATGAATTACAAATTGCTGTGTGCTCTGTTCACACACAGCCTCACCTCAGGCTTTGTCCCTATCAAATAGTGCACTGCTACAGTTATCCCTCTCCATAAAGGAGAAGCGACTACAGACCCTGGAAATTATTGCCCTATTAGCCTAACAAGTCTGATATGTAAGGCTATGGAGCACATCATCATGGACCTAATTAACAAGGATATAGGGGAATCTCCAAACTCTAGATCCCACACAATTTGGTTTTGTGAAAGGTAGATCATGCCTGCTCAACCTGGTTGACTTCTTTGAGTCAGTCATCAGAGCAGTGGATGAAGGTAAGGCAGTTCATACAGCCTACCTCGATCTGGCCAAGGCCTTTGATTCCTCACTCAGGAATTATTGATAAACTCAGCAAACCAGGCATCAATCCCTATATCATTAGGTGGGTTGCAAATTGGCTCACAGATAGAACCCACAGTGTTAAAGTAGAGGACTCCAAGTCAGATTGCCAACCAGTCATGGGTGGAGTCCCACAGGAATCGGTCCTGGGTCCTCTCCTGTTTGGCATCTACTTCTCAGAAGTCCAGGTCAACACGGAGGGACTCTGGTTGACCAAATTCACAGCAGACTGCAAGCTGGGAGCCATTATTAGCTCTCCAGGTAATGCAGACATCCTACAGAAAGGCCTCACTGAGACCAATGGCTGGTGTCAAAAGCTTAATGCCATAAAATGCATAGTCATCCCCAATAGGAAAAACTCAGTTCCCACTAATTACCACATCAATGGTAGCCCACTGAACATTAAAGGCATTATAAGAGATATGGGGAACAGGTTGATAGCAACCTCTCCTTCAACCACCACATTGCCACTGTGGTCAGGAAGTCCTGCTAAGTGGCACATTTCATTACTGAGGGTTTTGCATCCAGGAAGAACAAAGTAATCATTTCTCTCTACTCTTCCCTCATTAGATCAATCATAGAGTATAATGACCAATTTGGCATGTACCTCAATAGACACCTACAACAGTTGGAGACGCACAAAAGTACCTCATGAAGAGGATCCTAGGCCTTAAACACATATCCTACATGGACAGACTCAAAAAACTGCCTCTGTCTCATATCATCTACTAAGAGGCGATCTCTGCTTGACTTACAAAGCCATGTCTGACCCAGCTCTGTTATAAATGCTACATCTAAAGAAATCCCAATCCCTCCACACCACAAACTCCAGAGACCTCAACCTCGTTACCACAATCAACAGAACAGGCTGGAGGGACAGGTTCATAACCCAGAGACTACCCATGCTCTGTAATAGACTTCCCATACATGTCAAGCAGAGCACCACACTAGCCCTCTTCAAGTGAAATCTTGATGACTGGATGGGTAATAGAAAGTTCACCCCAGGGATCACTATAGGGATCTATTTGCTAGAAGCACTGAGAACTAACAATGGGTGGCACCATGCCAGGGCACTTCTATGGGCTAGGCTTGTAAAGGCCCTAGGGCCATTAGCCTAGTACACACCTATGAACTATGTATACATCAGTGGTGTACTGGAATCATTGCTCTATATGTTTACTTGCATGTATACCTCAGTGGTGTACTGGTGGCATTACTCTATATGTTTACTGCATGTGTACCTTAGTGGTGTACTGATGGCATTACTCTATGTTTACTGCATGTGTACTTCAGTGGTGTACTGAAGGCATTACTCTATATTGTTACTGCATGTGTACCTCAGTGGTGTACTGGTGGCATTACTCATATGTTTACTGCATGTGTACCTCAGTGGTGTACTGGTGGCATTACTCTATGTTTACTGCATGTGTACTTCAGTGGTGTACTGAAGGCATTACTCTATATGTTTACTGCATGTGTACCTCAGTGGTGTACTGGCAGCATTACTCTATATGATTACTGCATGTGCACCTCAGTGCTGTACTGGGATCATTACTCTCCCCATTTCTGTTAGCCAAGTATGTTACAAGCACTGCTAAGGCCTATGTTATGCCTTTGATGATGATATAAGATGTATTTGTTATGCAATGAGTTTCACCAGATGAGAAGACTTCTATGGATATAGTACAGGATATCCTGCACCCTACACCCAACAAATGTGGTAGTTCTTCTCCCATTTGCTCCTTCACAAAATAATGTTGATTTATTTTAGTTAAAACAGATGTCCTGTTTTAATTAAAACAGATATTAGGAACATGAGAAGTGATACATAAACTTTTAAAGTTAGGTATTGTTAGTGCCAATAGTTAACAGTTAATATGCCCTTGATGCTGGAAGATCAAATGACCATTGGTTCTAATTCCACATCAGCTGCTTGGATTAATTTTCCCATACTGACACTGCGGAGCATCCTAAAAATGTGCTGCACTTCTAAATGTGCCATCTTTCAAATTTGATGTTAAACCATGGTCTCCCATCTGCTTGAACTGGCGATAGGTCAATCTAAAGGATTCCATGGTACCTATCAAAAAGAGTTTGGGAACTTCCTAGATGGAATGATACATTTTTTCCTGCTCAAGTGAATACCATCTCAGTTCTCCCAAGAAAATACTTTTTTCCAGCACTTTATTAACTGAGTAACATGACCCAAAATACAACAGCAAGAATATATTCAGTGGCACAGACAATCCAAAACATCAAGAAATGCTCAACAATATTACTGTACATCCAGAAGAAGGAGATAGTTATATTTCATCAAACTGGTCATAATTATAACTATCTACAAAAATAAAACAAAAAGTTGCAGCTGTAGATATTAGATTATGGTTAGATGACTATATCTGTATCAAGTAGTAATCCTAACCTATACTTAAATAATTAAGAACAGACTACATGCAATCAAATAATATGAGGACATTCTAAAATTTTCAAAGCTTTATAGCATAATATTCTGCTATATATGCAGATACTCTAAGCCTAGAACAAAAGAAGACCATAAACACATTATCTTCCTCCTGACAGTTAAACTGTCAGAACCGTTATTATGGTCAACAGTCCCAGGGTGTAGCACAGCATGTTTGCTGCCTCATTGAATAATCCAAGACCTAAGCTTCTTTATGGACAGACGTTTAAGATTTTTCAACTCAGAAGTGATATAAGTTTGCACCACAGCTGCTGTTAGTAAAAACCATCTAGTCTGGGAGGGTGAGAAGGAACTATGGATTTGAAGTAGAATAGCCGATGCAAATAAACAAATCTGACATACATTTATACGCATTATTACTTCTACCCATGCTAATACTTTAAACCAAATTTTGGACACCTCTGTGCATTTCCATATTTTATGAAGTGCATTGAATTTGTGAGATCCACAAGTCAGACATACTATAGTGCAGTTCATTCCATCTGACAACTTAGAATCAGGAATTCAATGACCACTATGAATTTGATAAACTATCTTTTCATAAACATATGGTTATATACTTTTGACTATCAATCTCCTTCAAAAAACATAAAACATTTATAGTTGCACAATACCCTGTATTAAAAATAGTTACCCACAGAGGAGATGGCAGAATCCTTAAATTTTAAAATAAGGAAATAATAAAGGCGGGATGCATGAATCCTACTAGTTGAGGAGAGAGATGGCCATCAAAAGTAAAAGGGGGCTTATGTATATGTGTAAAGAAAGGGGACCATGATAACATATACCTTACTTGTGGAAACTTCCAAAAATCCTTGTGGTTGAGATTTCAGGAGTCACATAATCCCTCAGAACTATGTAATACTCACTCACCATTCTACAATAGTTGTTGAGTTATATAGCCAATTTATGCATCTGGCATCCTATTCATTATTAACTATGGAGTGACATTTTTTATTTTTTTATTTTATTTTTATTTTACATATTTGACCAGGCTAGTCTAACTGGATATATGTCCATTTTCAGTAGAGGTCCAGGGAGAAAATCTCCAAGCATAGGAAGTAACAAATAATACATTATATACAATAGTAACAAGAGTTATAATACATTATTCAGATTGTACATGAGAGAGGCTAGTATAGAGTCTTTTTAGTAGGATTAAGCTAATAAAAATACTGAGAACAAACAACATATGAGAGAACAAAAAAGAGAAAAATATATATATATATAAATATAGAGGAAACAGTATGGAGATTGGTAAAAATAATTTATTTATTTATTTTTTTATTCTAAAATGAGGTTAGCTTACTTGTTATTACAGGTGATTAGCACAGAGTAGTAGAGTAGAGAAGTAAAGGGAGTGTAAGATGGAGCACTGAGGTATCAGTCAGGGTTGGAGCAGGAGCAAAGACATTGTATTTTAAGATGTTCTTTGAGATGTTTTTTTAAAAAGCATTGAGGATGCACGAGTTGAGAGTTCACTTGGAAGCTGGTTCCACATTTTTCCCACTGTGTTGGTGAAAAGCGAGGCCCCAGCTTTGTTGTTGGATTTACTGGTCAAAACTAGAAGCCTATTAGCTGAGCGTAATGTAGCCAAATTTTTAAAGGGAGTAATCAGATTAGTGAGTATTGTGGTATTATTAGGGTGGTAGAGGATCTTTTGGGTGATAACAAGTTGTTGACAAAGTAGATGGTTTTGGAGTTCTAACCATCCCAGTTGTTTGAGGTTGATACAGTGGTGAGTTCGATAGGGGGTGCCAGTGGCAAATCTGGCTATGTTGTTATAGCTGGTTGCTAGTTTGTTAAGGTTATTTTTAGATAGATTGGTATATATGGCCGAAGATAGAATAGGGTAGAGAGCAGGTGGATTTGAGCAATAGTGGTTCTAGCTGTTTGGGTAAGGAAAGGCTTGATTCTATAAAGGGAGCCTAGTTTTTTGTTAACAGATTTTATGGTAGTATTGATATGGTCATCATAGCTAAGGTTGTTGTCAATTGTTATTCCCAGGAGATGGGTTGTAATGTCAGGAGAAATGCTAGTTCCATTATTAGAAGTTATTGTGAAGTGAATTTGTGTTGACTTTTGAGTAGGAGCAAAGAGCAGTAATTTAGTTTTTTTATGATTCAGGAGGAGGCAGTGTTGCATAAACCAATTCTCTATAGTGTTAAATACTGACTGGGTAAGGGTCTGGAGTGAGGTTATGGACTTGGCTGAACATATTACAGTTGAGTTATCTGCATATTGAATGCAGGTGGCTTGAGTAATTTTGGTATTTGGATCATTAATAAATATTAAAAAGAGAAGAGGGCCTAGAATAGAGCCTTGGGGTACTCCAATGTTCACAGGCAGGGGTGTGGAAAGATAATTGTCCCAGAGTACAGCTTGCTACCTGTTTTCTAAATAAGATTTAAACCAAAGTAGTACTTGTGGGTTGAGTGAGTGGGCTTTTAGTACATCAATAAGCAGGTGATGATTAACCATATCGAAGGCTTTTGAAAGGTCAATAAATATTGCAGAGAAAAGAGAGTTAATGTTACAATTTTTATTTATACAGTCAGAAAAGGATAGCAGGGCAGTTGTTGTGCTATGGAATGGTCTAAATCCGTGTTGGCAGTTAGCAAGTAAATTATTATGGAGAAGGTGGTCAAGGAGTTGTTGGTGGATGCATTTTTCCATTATTTTGGCTATTGGAGAGAGTAGAGCAATTGGGCAAAAGTTGGAAAGGTCAGTGAATGACCCACCTTTATGTAGAGGGATGATGTGGGAGACTTTCCATATGGAAGGGATTGTGTTCTCTGTAATAGTTCTATTTATAAGGATGGAAATGGGATAGGCAATGGCTTTAGCTGCAATTTGCAGGTATTCTGCTGGTAGGCAGTCAGCAGAAGGAGTGCATGATGTGAGTTTTTGAAGGAAGTTGCAAATGAGGGAAGTGGGTACAGGTTGTATTTGAAAAGTGGGAACTGGGTTGTTAGGGTTATTTAACGATGAAGTACTAATAGGTGGCAATGTATTAGCTAGAGTTTGGATTGCTTCAGTAAAGTAATTATTAAAGGCAGCAGCAATTTGCTTAGGGTTGTTATGGGTGATACCTGATGGAACAGGGGTTTTAGAGTCACCTGGCTGGAGTAGTTTGTTAATGCTTGACCAGAACTTTTGTGGTTTTTGTTGGTGGGTTTGTTGGAGGTGGAGGTAGAAGTGTTTTTTGTCTAGGAGAATATCTTTTTGGTGGCATTTCTTAGTTGTTTGAAGTAAATGTGATCAGAAGGGCTTTTAGATGTTCTCCATTTGTCCCAAATTTTGTTTCTTAGGAGGATCTTCTGCCTAGTTTGTTTAGTGAGCCATGGGGCAATTTTGGTCCTAATTCGGGAGGAGCGGCAGGGGGCATGGTAATCTAGGATTTGTAGGAATCTAGTATTAAAGTAGGTGAGTGCTTCATCAAGTTGCAGATGGTACAGTGGTGACCAGTCACATGCTTTCAGTTCATTTTGGAAGCACTCTGGTTGAAAGTGTTTTTTAGATCGGGTAGTTTTGTAAATATTACAATTAGGGATATGAATTTTGATAGCTGCGGTGGTGGTGATGCGGTAGCATTGTCGCCTCACAGTAAGACGCTGTCCGGTTCAATTCACAGCTACAGTGCCTTCTGCATGGAGACATGCATTAATGGCCATACCTTCATTGAAGGTTGTGCATCAGGGCTGGTAACTCGGCACGTAAAATCAACTACCAATCATTAGCGAACCGGAGTTCCATTGTGGCGACCCCTAACCGGGAAAAGCCGAAAGACACAAACAAAGGGATATGAATTTTTTGTTTAATTATATAGGTTAGAGCATGGTTGCTGATATCATCAGGAAGGGTTCCTGGTTTATAAGTGCCAGGATGACTGTTAATAAGTATCCAGTCTAGGGTGGATTCCTTACCACTTGATTTATGGATTCTAGTAGGGGTGGTTATTATTTGTGAGAAACCATAAAGATTTATGTGATTCATAGGATTGGGTGAGCTGTATGTAGCCCAGTCTATGTTAAAGTCACCTAGTACAATAGTTTCCTGAGGTAGGTGGGTAGAGAGACAACTAAGTAAGTTTTCAAGAGTATTGATGTTGTTACCAGGAGGAAGATAGGAGCAAATTAGATAGATGGATTTAGAGTTGTTGATTTGAAGTTTAGCAGTAAGGGTTTCTGCATTAGTATCTGTGGGTAGGGACACATTGAAAGGTGAAACTTGAAGCTCTGATTTATATAAGATGGCTACACCTCCCCCCTTTTTGGTTTTGCGATCACATCTAATGATGTTATATCCAGGTGGCGTAATTTTCTGGTCCTGAGTTGAGGGCTTTAGCCATGTTTCTCTAATACAGAGAATATCAAATGTGTGCATCTGTAAGAGTGCATGGAGGTGCTTAATTTTATTGTTAATGCTACGGATAGTAAATGAGCTATGAGGAGGGAGTTAGCATGTCTTTTGGGGGTAATGGAATTATGTGAAGTGAGGTTTTGTGGGTTACTTGTAATTCTTGAATTGGGGCCATGGTTTGGATGAATATCACCATCTAATAAGGGATGCTGCTGAGGTTTTTGTAATATCTTTAGGAATGAGTAGTAGTTATTTAGGATTTTTTAGTTATGGAAGTAGGTAATATGGGAAGATCTATGATATCTAGGGAGTATATAGGTAGAAGCGGATGTTATGTTAATGTGGTTAAGAGAGATTCCATGAGAAACTAGTAGAGTTTGATGGTGGAGGTAGTGTAATTTAGGCAGAGACAAGTGTTCAGTGAAGGTTAGTGTGTAGGGCAGAGTTAGAGAGGCTAGAATAGTGGTTAAGAGCAGTAGGTTTGTGTATGTAGAGGTATGTGTTAAGGCCATTTTGATGTGTGGGTTGAGAAGTAAAGTAGGTAAGGGAATGGAGTCTAGAAGAATGCTATAGTAAAGGTGGTAGAGGGAGAGAGAGATGTTAGAGGTAGAGAAGGTTAAGTGGGGAAGTTGTAATAGTGCACTAAAAAATGAAGACGGTAGTAGGTGAAAAAGCTGTATAATGTTAGCAATACATGATGTAGTAGTGTGGAGGTGTTGGGGAGAGGTTAAGACAAAGTGTAGAGTTACTTTAAGGATTTAATGAGGTTAGAGGTGGGGCTGTTAAGTAGAAGATGTAAGTGATAGGGTGGTTGGAGGGAGTGGGTATGGCTGCAGAAGTATAAAGCTGAGTGCACTGGGGGTGGGTGAAAATTGGGGGTAGGGTAGGGGGCCCGCAGGGCAAACGAAGCAGGTTAGAGCAAGTAAGGTAGGTACAGCAAAAAAGTTATCAGCTGTCTTTACCAGTAGGGGAAGAACAAGGTAGAAATGTCAGTGTGTAACCTTAATGTAATATAGCTTGTCTTAAATGAGTGTTAGTTAACGTGGTGTGGGTGGAAGTACCAAGAGTTTAGCAGGGGAAAGGAATATATAAGTAAGGACAAGTTAAGACCTATGGTATTTGCAGGTAATAAACAGTCTGGTAGAAATACTGCCACCTATTGGGCATCTGGGAAAATAGGAGCTAGTAGAGGTAAGTAAGAGGAATTCCCCAGACAAAAAACATACTGTGGCTTAGGTAAAGGAAAAAAGAAAAGGTTGGAAGAGAGGTAGCTAGGAGTCTGTGGTAGGATGCTGAGTCTTACACAGAGGGGTTTATAGGCATACTAGGCATTGGGTAAAAACAAAACAGGTAATTAGCTACATACATGTACAAATGCTTAAGGCTATGAGCTTTTCTTGAAGGCAGGGAAGCAGTCAGTTTCAGGGGAGTCTTCAGGTAAGCAGGTGGTTTCCTTTTTACAATTTTTGGCAGGGATGGAGCACTTGGAACACTTTACTGTAAGAATGGAGAGCAAAACAAGGTTAGAAGGCTTTAGTTATGGAAAGTGTGGGGAAAAAGGAGGGTAAAGTGAGAGTGAAGGACCTAATAGGTAGGAGAAGTAGAAGTAATCATGAGAGTACAGAGGTGAGATGTAAGTAGAGAGAGGGTTATAGAGATGAGGAAAAGAGAGTAGCAGAGAATAGAGATAGTGAATGCTAAACAAGAGATAGAGTTAGTAAGAGTAGGAGGTCAGGTCAACAGAATAAAGGGTAGCAGAGGAGCATAATACAGTATTCAGTAACACTCTAAACAGAGACTTGTAATTCAGCCTATTTGACTAGTCCCTAAACACATGTCGGGCATTGAATTACTTGGTCGCTACACCATACAGCAGGGATAGACAGTAAATTCATATAATATTCATTAGCACTCTCCAGCCAGATGACGTATCCCTTTCACCCGCAGTAGTGAAAGGGAGGACTGAGAATATCAAAGACCACAGACAGGCTAGTATTGCACATCAATTAAACATCAGTGGTACAACTTATACTTAGAGGCTTCACAAGAGAAGGTGAAAATAAACACATTAGACATTTACATAGCTAATTCCAATTGAAGACATAGACACAGTACAGACACAGCTGTATCAATCATTCAGCGTGAGGGATACACTGAAATCCTAGGGAAAAATAGCAAGCACAGCAAAAAATATACTAGGCATACAGAGGATTAGTTGTAGTCAGGTGGCATTTCCTCAAAAAATGAGGGTTACCCTATGAAGGTATGGCTGACCCCTCATATATCAGACCCACTTATAAACTTAGAGCATACTCTAAGTACCATATGAGTATAGCATTATGTATGCCAAATCCTCAGATGTTTTGTCAGACATTTGGGGTACCAGCTAAGGCCCCATGAAGAAAAAAATTGTGTCAACCTGTCTTCAATAATGGCTCAAATTGGAAGATTATTGCGATCTAGGAAGAAAAGTTGAGCCAATGAAAATGCTCTTGCATAATTCCTCCAGTCTGGGATACCAAGGTCCACATAGTCCATGGATGTGACTTCCACAGTGTTATTTACTATTTTATGTTTGCCATTCCAAATAAAGGCATCTAGCAGTTTCATGGTCTTTTTAATACAAGGTTGAGCAGGTGCAGTAAGGATATGGTGAAAGACATTAAACAACAGTGGAGGAGCAAGCATCTTAAGAACAGAAATATACCCCATTAATGATGGATGCAGCTTCTTCCACACGTGGAGGCAAATGAAGGCCTTATCCAGTTAGCATTGTAGGAATATCAAGGGTCAGGACCAACCCTAAATATTGAGGATTTTCTAATGTCCATCAGAATGCAAATTTAAAAGACATGAGGGATTTAGCAGCTTAATTAAATAGGACTAAGTCTGGATTAGGCGGCTTAAGACAGATACAGCCCCAAATTTTTCCAAAAACCCATGTATGGTGGGAATGTCCTAAACTGGGTTACCTGATAAAATAAAACAGTCATCTGCAAACAAAAGTGCTCTGACTTCAGTGTCAAAAACAGACTACCCTGTCATAGTGGACAACTGATTGATCAGTCTTTTAAGTGGTTCAATAGCTAGATAAAACACGGCAGGAGTTAGAGGGTGCCCTTGGTGGGTATTTCGTTCCAGTGGGAAGGGTTCAGAAACAATGTCATTAGTAAGTACAGCTGCATATGATATGGCATAAAGAGCTTTAACCATACACAAGAACTCCAGTGGAAACTGAATATATTCCATGACTTTCCATAAATTGTCCCAACAAATTGAGTCAAAAGCTTTTCAAAATCTACAAAAAGGATGAGTGATGGTTTGGGCATATCTTTAAGTCCTTCAAAAAAGAACAACAGGCTGTGACAGTTATTAGCACTGCTCTACCCTCTAATAAAACCAGCCTGTGTATTCAAAATAAGATGGGACATGATATCTTCCAACCTCTTTGCCAAAATTTTAGCACAAAGTTTAATATTTAGATTAAGGTGGGTTGTAAGCAAATAGCTGCCCAGCTCTAAATGGTCTTTGTTGGGCTTGGGAAAAAACGTGATTATAAAAGAAAGACAGGAAACATTAACAGACTATGTGGTTTAAAAGAGTTAAAGAGCATCTCCAACTCTAGGGTTACGTCCTGTTGTAAAGCCTTCTACAGTTCTGCACTGAACCCATCTGGTTCTGGGGCTTTACCTAACTTCATAAATTTAATGCTCTTACTACCTCACTTTTATTGATATGAGCTTTAAGAAGGGTCTTATGAGAGACTGAGAGGATAAGGACATAAATCTTATGAAGCAGTGCAAAAAATAACTCTTCTTAATACAATTTGGGTTGGGGTCTCTATATAAAGTGCAGTAAAAGGACCAAAATGTATCATTAATTCCCTTAGTCGTACTCACTAATTATATGGTATTTGGGATCCTCATGCCAGAGGCAACATACATCCTTCTCCTAAGCTTTCCTTTGGCCCAAAATAGGGTAAATGCTCTTTCCATATACAGCTAAGCCTTAGATCATAGAGTTCTATTCAGATTTTGTTCCTGAGTTTTATATTTTTAAGGAGTATTGAGTTATGAATAGAAGTCAGCCAGCATTTCTCTCTTGCTGCATTTACTTGACCTTCTAAATCAGTGATAGTATTCCAAATAGATTCCAATACTATATGTTTTAGCCTAAGAACAAATGCTGTGGAGCTCTGCTTTAAATGGTTCCCACCACACAACACTTGACATACGCACTGGCGATATTGAGAAATAAAGTTGCTCAAAGCAGCTTGAATATGAATGTTAATCTTAGGGTCTTGAAGAATTAATGGGTCCATTCTCCATTTGGAAGCAAAACAAAAAAGACTGGTTCATGGTCAGTGTTTGAGGCTTGTATGATTTTGGTGCCTAAAACAAAACTAGCTAGACAGGCTAAATTCAAGTAATAATCTATATGATTTTTGGATACCTCTATGGTGAGCTACATGTAAATGAAATCTGTCCTGGGTTTATTGCTCTACAAATATCAATCAACCCCAACCCTTTGCTAGGTTCATGAATGGTCTGTTGGGTTCTAATATAGGTGTTACTTTTAGGGGTAGCTCTGTTGCATATAGAGTTCATCACTACATTAAATCCCCACCTAATATAATCGTATCTGGGTCACCTTCTAGTGTTTCCACCATTGCAAGGAGCTCTACAAAAAAGCATGGTCATCAATATTGGGGTTGTATATGGTGCCCCAGCTCTAGTTTCTGTAGACGTAAATATGCCCAGTACACCTCTCCTTTGCTTGTCTGAAATTGTTTGCTGCAGATACCATCATAATGAGGGGTTAACCCCAATAAACACTTCTGCATTGGGTGTAGGGTGTAGAATGTAAAGCAGTTCACCTTTCTATACTGAGTCTAAAACCCTCCAATGACCCAGCCATCTTACATTCATGGGTAAAGAATATATCACAGTTTTATTCCATAGCTATTGCTTAATCATAGTATGCTTCCAAAGAGAAGAAAAAACTCTGATGTTTAAAGTAAACAAATGCAGTTTCATACAAACGTACATACTAAAACAATTACCAAGAAATATTCAAGAAAAAAAACGATTCTGCTAGTGACAGTCTATTAAAAGAGCAGCACTCTTCCAAGACACCAGGAACTTTATTCAGTAAGGGAAAGAGACATTCAAATTTATCTTAAGACAACATACTATCAATAACTGTTGTGTTCATTACCCATGTGGTTAAAACAATAGTCTTAGTAATTGACATGATCTCATTAGGGAAGATAAAAATAAAAAGCACATCCAGTTACAAATAACTCCATTTGTTTTCTAAGTCTTCTTTGTCTTTCAGCTTTTCCTGGTTAGGGGTCACCACAGCACATCACCTTGTTAACTCATGATTGGCAGTGGAGTTTTACAGTGTTGAGTTGCCAGTCCAGTACCCAACCTTCCACAGAAGACACACACACATGCTTAGGGCCAATTTAGAGTGTCCAATCCACCTACAGCATGTTTTTGTGATGTGGGAGTAAACCGGAGCACCTGGAGGAAACCCACATGACCACAGGGGAGAACATGCAGACTCCACACAGAAGGAACACCAGCCAAGGACTGAACCGGAGAACCTCTTGTAAAGTGGCAACACTAAATGCTGCACCACTGCGGCCTCCTTTAATTTTTAAAGCAACTTTCTTAGATCTGTATTTAAATGGAGTCTTTGATGCCATTAACTTTTCCAACATCAAAATCGGGCCAAGAGACAGAGTTGATGTGTTATTCACTCCCACAAAATTTGATTTACTGAGCCTATTTTGTGTTGCCTTGAAACATGGCAGTTGTTCCAACTTTTTGTGAAAGTTTCTCTTTTGAATAATCCTGGACTATCCCTGATTTTCTCACTGATGCCTGTAAATAACTGTTTAGATGCCTGTTTTCATTCATGAACAGGACTATCATTCTCCTCTGAGCAATGAATGTGCTAATGGCAGACTGGTGAAGATACTACCACTTGCTTGTGATTTTGGAAATGGCTGTATATTTCCCATACCCAGTCAACAGACGTGTGGGTACAGAGAAAACTTCTGCCCTCAAATAATGAAAGGCTTCCCTTCTTTTGCCATTCTTAACAAAAGCCACTTGTATTCTTCATTTAACAAACAAAAAATAACTTGCTTGGACAGGCCCCCATTTTACAAAAATGGCATGGGCATCTCAGTTCACTCTTTCTATAGTTATAGGAAAGGAAGGTGACAGATGCATAGTTTCAGATAAATGTTTTTTCCAAGAAATGAGCCATATCCCCTTTCTCAATACCTTCTTTTAGCTGTACAAGCATCAGGTTGTTACACCTACTATGAAGATCTAAGGAAATCAGCTGCTACAACTCCCAGTTTTGCAGACACCAGCATTTTCTTGTAAAGCAGATGCACGCAAGTTGATTTTTGAGTAAAGAAAAGTAGTCCTAGCAGTGTGTGCATTGAATGCCTTTTGAATGCACTTGTTTTCTTTTTTATTAGCTGTTGTATTAGCAAGAATCTGTGCCACCAGTTCAGTTAATGCATCTAACTTGGCCGCAATGCCAGAAGCAGCAGTTTCAGAGATTGGAGCATTCTGGGGGGTAAGCAGATGTCTGCAGAGGGAGTTGCAGCAGTGCTACCATGATTATAGCATAGTCGTATTGCAATTAAGAAAATGACAGGTAAAGGAATTAAAAAGTGTTCTCTAGGTGCTTTGCTAATGAAAATTATGCCACAACTTACAAAGATCCTAACAAACGACGTGGTTCATACCTTGACAGTCTAACTCCTATCCCAGTTCTCCTGGCCTATTGGGAATGACATGGTCAAGAAAGCATGAATAAAATAAAAAAAAATAAAATAGAATAACATAAAATAAAATAAAATAACAAAATCATTTAGAAAAATGTCGCTGCCTCTTCTATATAGTGCAATCTTTAGAGAGCACTTAGAATCACAGCAAAAAATTTGTACCTAAACATAGTTGTAGTGGTCATCTGTAACACAAGCAAGAGATGATTACATTCCGGCCAGGATTCACTAATCCTCCATGTAAGACTAATTAAGTCTTACACGGAAACTGCAGTGTAAGGGTATGATGTCAGTGCGTTATGTATATTCATGAGGGCGCGCTGACTCAACTCTAAGGCTTACACGGAGCGTGCACGACTGCAGGGGGCGTGTCAGACTGCAAAGCAGTCTAAATATCCACGCCCCTGCAAGTGCCTAAACTGCAAATGTCAATTGAAATGAGCGAGTCCGCTCAAATGTCCACATACCCAACACTACACTCCCCCACATTCTAAATCCCTGTACAAGTTTAAAATGTAAAGGTTCCTTTTTTTTATTATGATTCACGATATAGCTGCCCATATTTGCGTGTGTATGCGTGAGTTTGCCCATTGCTTAGCTACAGTTAGCAGTGTAGACATCGAAGAGGATAATATACTATTGATATGCAAATTAAGCCAAATAGCAATAGCGTAGTGGTAGAGCCCTCGCACAAAGAGGAGGCATTCCCGGTTGGAGTCCCGCCACTTCCCTACCTATTTTCTTCTGGAAATGTGTCCATAAATAGAATTCCTGACATTTACCTTTTAAATCTCAGTAAAATGCATTGAAATGGCCTATGTGGTAGTGAACGATATTTAATATATATATAAGCATGTAGAATGGTCATGCATACTGATAAATGCATAAGTAACATATCTTAAGCAATGTGAAGCACTACTTAGGTTCATAGGTTCATAGGTTCATACTAGGCTATCTGCCCTAGGGCATTTATAAGCCTAGCCAGAATGTGTTTGGCTTTCGCCACCCATTTTAAATTTATTTTGCTATGCCCTTTTTCGAGGTTAGTATACTGTGCCTCTGTCTAACAGTGACACAGAAGTGATACCCGGGGTAAACCTACGATCTCCCATCCACTCATCAAGATTCCTCTTGAAGAGAGTCAATGAGGGACTCTGCCTAACCTGGACTGGGATTTTATTCCAGAGTGAAGGGAGCCTCTGGGTTATGAATCTGTCCCTCCAGCATGTCCTATTTATTTCAGTGCTGAGGTTCAAGTCTCGAGCGTAGCTCGATGGGATTTGGATTTTCTGAGGTGCAGTATGTCCATTAATTCCGGGTTGGACATGGCTTTATGCATCAGGCACAGATCGCCTCTGAACAGTCGGTATACCACTGAGTAGAGCTGGAGTTTCTTTAACCGGGCAGCATATGGCATCTGTTTGAGCCCTTTGATCCTCTTGGTGAGGTACTTTTGGGGTCTTTCCAGTTGCTGCAGGTGTCTGGTAAGGTACATCCCAAAAGGGGCATTGTACTCAATTATGGGCCTGATGAGGGATGAGTAAAGAGGCACGATGACCTCCCCTGATCTAGATGTGAATCCCTTCTTGATTAGGTGGGCTATATAAAATGTTTTTCTAACCACTTTGGCCAAGTGGTTGTCAAATGAGAGATTGCTATCAACTTGGGTCCCCAGGTCCCTAATTACTTCTTCTGTATTTAATGGATTACCACCTATGTGGTAATTTGTGGGCACTTTGTTTATGCCAAAGGGGATGATTATACACTTTTTGGCATTCAGCTTGAGGCCATGGCTCTGGCACCAGTTGTCTGTTTCTATGAGGCCCTATTGGAGGATGCTTGTGTCGGCTGGAGAGTCGATTATGACGCCCAGTTTGCAGTCATCTGCGAACTTGGTCAGCCACAGTCCTTCTGTGTTGGCCTGTACCTCCGAGAAATATATAACGAACAAGAGAGGTCCCAGTACTGAGCCTTGTGGGACACCACTTGTAACTGGTTTGGAGTCTGACATGGCTCCAGCAATTCTAACCATGTGGGTTCTGTCCTTGAGCCAGTTTGCAATCCATCTAGTGACATAGGGGTTTATATTTAAGCTGGTGAGCTTATCTATAATGCCCGAGTGGGGTATTGTATCAAAGGCTTTTGCGAGGTCCAGGAAGGCTGTGTGGACCACCTTTCCCTCGTCAATGGCCTTGGCGACTGTTTCGAAGAAATCAACCAGGTTTAAGAGGCAGGATCTGCCCTTAACAAAGCAGAACTGGGTAGGATCCAGTGTCTGTAGGTCCCCAATATCTTTATTTATGAGGTCCATGATGATCCTTTCCATAGCTTTGCAGACCAAGCTGGTCAGGCTTATGGGGTGATAGTTTCCAGGATCTGTTGAGGCACCACCTTTATGGAGAGGGACCACTGTTGCTGTACGCCATTCTTTGGGCACATATCCTGTAGTAAGGCTGAGATTGAACAGTAGTTTTATGTTTGGGTTTAGCTCTTCTTGGAGTTAATGTAGGACACAGCCCGGGACACTGTCTGGTCCCATTGATGCTGTGTTTTTTGCTTTGGAGAGGGCGGCTCTTACCTGAGCATCTGAGATGTCAGGGGGGCAGCATTCTGCTGGGATAGATATTTGCCCTTTTGGTGGGGAGGGGGGGGGAGTTTGCACTGAACCTGTCAGCTAGGATGTTGGCAATGTCTGTGGGTTCAGTGTATTTTTTGTCATTTTGGACTAATTCTGAACATATCTGGGAATTATCACCCAGGTTCCTAACATAACTAAAGAAAGCCTTGTGATTATCCTTAGTGTCTTGTGCAATTTTTCTCTCGAAGCTGGCCTTAGACAATTTTATGAGTGCCCGTAGTTTTTTGCTAATACTGATCAGTGATGCCTTCCCTTCTTGGGATTTTGCTCTATCATTTAGTAGCTTCCTCCTTCTATTGTATAGTTTGTTTATGGCTGGGATCCACCAGACAGGACGTCTGCCTTTGGAGGATTGGGTCTTGGTTTTATTTGGGATCGCATGATCCATGCATTCTTGAAGGTGTTCATAGAATGCGTTTATAAAGGATTCTGCGGTCTGGGCCATATTTTCCACAGGCCCGGGGGCATTAAAGGATTCCACCTCAGTTTTCAGGAGTGTGAAATTTGCTTTAGAGAAGTTTTTCACTGTGGTTTTCTGGGCAGGGGGTGGGGTCGGGATGTGAATATCCAGTGAGATTAATTTATGGTCTGATATTACCAGTGAGGGATACACTTCTGGTCTGGAGCATAGAGTCCTCATGTTGGTGATGATCAGGTCCAGTATGTTTTCCCCTCTTGTGGGAGTGGTAACAAGTTGTTCTATAGCATTTGAGTTTATAAATTCTAGGAACCTTTGGGCTAGGGTGTTGGAGCTAGAGTAATGCTCCCAGTCTATGTTTGGGTAGTTGAAGTCGCCCAATATAATGGTGTTTGGAGAGACCTTCATATTTTCCAGTGTTCTCAGAAAGGCCTAGTGGGGTTCCTGGGTTTGGGAGGGTGGTCTGTAGCAGGCTATAAACTGGAAGGCAGTTTTACCCACTGTTAGTTGCACATGGATAGTCTCTGATGCTTCGTGCTTTGCCACCAACCTGGAGGTGTGGGTATCTTTGATGAATATCGATACTCCCCCTCCTTTTGTGGTTCGGTCCAAGTTTTGGGGCCGAAAAGCATGGTATGAGGTATAACCTGGTAGTGCTGGGGTGCTCTCGGGAGCCCTGAACCAGGTTTCTGTTACTGCACAGATATCGATGTTCTCCATGCTAAGGAGAGTTTCGAGTGCGTGCATCTTGAGGTTTAGACTTCTGGTGTTGAGTTGCATTACTCTTAGTTTCTTATCCCTTGTGATACCTATGTAGGTGGGTTTGTCTTTTGAGCCTTGCCTAAAAAAGGCACTATGGGGGTAGCAAGAGCCTTTGCCAATATCTGAAAGCCCAGGGGTGACAGGTGCAATCCGTCCCTAGCGAAGCATCGTGGCTTTTCGAGCATATCATCCCAAGCTGACAGGCATTGGATCCCCTTTGAATGATACCAGTACTTAAGCCAATTGTTGAAATTGATCATCTTGTCTTCATATTGTGGCATCATTCTTGGTGAGGGTAAGATGCTACTCAAGGTCAGGGTCATACCGGCCTGGGCTACATGCTCAGAGATCTCCTTTATGTCTCTTTTTATGTAGTCCAGGGAGGTACGTCTCAGGTCATTCACACCAGCATGGACAATAACTGAGTCATATTTGTACTTGCCTTGGAGTGACCTGAGTGCTTGTGTTATGTGGCGGATCCTAGCACGTGACAGGCTGCTCACCGTGACCCTCTCCTTGTTCAGCCTGGTGAGTGGGACGTCAGTGTGCCTGATGATAGAGTCACCTATTACAAGTGTATCAGGTGTGTTGTTTAGTCTTAAGGGCTGTGACTGTTCAGTACACTGGCTTTGTGAGATATGTGTTGCACGTGTTTTGTTTTGGGGTAGCGGTTGCTTGGGTGTCTGCTTTGGAGGTCTCTGCTGCTTATGCAGATCTTTATTTAGAGCCTCCGAGTATGTTTTTGTCTGATTATGTGTTTGGTTTGCTGTCATGGTAGGTCTATGTGAGACTGGAATTGTAGTGAGTGTGGTTTCCTTCTCCTCCTGACTGGTTATGCCAGTACTGAGTTGAGAGAGCTTAGCCTCCAGTTTCGCTATATGGTTGCATCTCTCACATGTGTTGGAATTTGTTGGGAGGAGGAGAGGGTTGTCTGTGTACATGAGGCAGTTGTAACATTGCCTCAAGATTCCCAGATTCACCAGCTGGACCGGAGAGGAGATTGACAACTGACCTTTGGACATGCTAGAATAATACTGGGAATTCCTTAATAACTGAAAACAAGGGCCAGTGGGGAGTGAGGGTGTAGTGCTTTTAATTTTTAGTGCTGACTTATATAATTGCTTTAGCGTGCAAGTGCCAGGTAACTTAAGTGCAATGTGTTACAGGTAACTTAAATGCAAAAACGACAAACAGTAACTTTCTTTCAAGTGAAACAAGGAAATAAGTACAGTAAGCAATGCAGATATCACTAGTGATCCACAGAAGTGCTGAGAAGCCACGTATTAGGTGGAATTAGCGTTCCAGGGAAATAACAAGCAAACAAACAGCAAGCATATAAACAAAGCTAGATTCAGCAGGCCTGGATCTAGTCTATGCTACAGCAAACAAGATGTACCAATTTCAGTAAGATACAGTTCAAATATTCAGGCACTATAAACCTTTAACCAGAAATTCCCAGCTCAAAAGGGCAGAGTCCAGCCTCTTCTCCCACAAGAGTGCAGACCACGAACCTTCTTAATGTAAAATAACTGGCCTGAAGCCCAAGTGCCTTAACCAGAACTAATACACTTTAAGAATAACAGACACTGGGCTCTCAATCAGCAGTTCCCAACTTAGAAGGATGAAAGCTACCTGCCCTGCCACCACAGTGCATGCCACAAACCTTCCTAATGTAAAACAACTGGTCTGAAGCCCAAGTGCTTAATCCAAAAGACTTAGAATGATAGCTACACTTTAATCAAGTTACTACCAAGCAGTAATAAATACAATTGAATACTTTAGAGAATGCCTGGATTAGTGCTCAAGTTACACAAACAAAGCTAGATCCAGCAGGCCCGAATCCAGTCTATGCCCAAATCCAGTCTATGTCTATGGCGCACCAACTTCAGTAAGAATTATTTCAGATATGCATGCACTATAAGCCTTTAACCAGAAATTCCCAGCTCAGAAGGGCAGAGTCCAGCCTCTCCTCCCACAAGAGTGCAGACCACGAACCCTCTTAATGTAAAATAACTGGCCTGAAAGCCCAAGTGCTTAAACCAGAATTAATAAACTTTTAGAATAACAGACACTGAACCCTCAATCAGCAGTTCCCAACCTAGAAGGATGCACGCTACCTGTTCTGCCACTACAGTGCAGACCACAAACCCTCTCAGTGCAAAACAACTGGTCCGAAGCCCAAGTGTTTAAACCAAAAGGCTTAGAATGAGTTAAACCAAGCAGTAATAAATACAATTGAGTACTTTTAAGATGATGCAAAAGTAAAATAAAGTAGGTAGAAACACAAGTACAGTAAAAACAGATGACATTTTTTTTTCTGAACATGTGCTGAGATCAAAGAAACAGATTTGAGTGCTGAAACTAGAAAACTGGCTAGTTATAAGAAAAAAAAACTAAGCTAGAAGGCTTCCCTCCAACACAGAAGGGCTTGGGGGCTCAGAAGCCTACAAATAGTCTATACCACTTAACAGGAAAGGCAGGAAACAAGCTAATTTTTTTTTTCTGTTTCCCAGATGCTCTCTTTGTACACAGTAGGAGTGCCTGAAATCAGAATATGATCTCACTGCACTCAGTTAAGTGAGCAAATGAGATGGGCCCAGAAGGAGTATCCAAACACAAATTTACAAGAGGGGCGGGCAGTTTCAAGGCCACTAAGATTAACACCAAAACAAAAACAGGGAGGGTGGGTGAGACTAACTGAAGAGCAGAGTCAAAACTTCCAGTTCAGTTAATATTCCTGCAACACACAGTTAAAATCAATTTAAATACTGTATTTTTTGAAAAAAGTGCAGATAAAGGTACTTAAATTCTCTTATACGTCCAGTTGAATACAGCAAGTTCTTAGCCGGCCAAAGCTGAGTTTTTTAAGCAGAAAATATTTCACACTGTACCACTTAAATAGGCAAGGACAGGAAATCAAAGAATGTGGCTACCCCCACACCTGTAATTACTAGCAAATAACAAAATTCAGCAAACACTGACTAACTTCCAGTTCAGTTAATATTCCTGCAACACACAGTTAAAATCAATTTAAATACTGTATTTTTTTGAAAAAAAGTGCAGATAAAGGTACTTAAATTCTCTTATACGTCCAGTTGAATACAGCAAGTTCTTAGCCTTGCCAAAGCTGAGGTTTTTAAGCAGAAAATATTTCACACTGTACCACTTAAATAGGCAAGGACAGGAAATCAAAGAATGTAGCTACCCCCACACCTGTAATTACTAGCAAATAACAAAATTCAGCAAACACTGACTAACTTCCAGTTCAGTTAATATTCCTGCAACACACAGTTAAAATCAATTTAAATACTGTATTTTTTGAAAAAAAAAGTGCAGATAAAGGTACTTAAATTCTCTTATACGTCCAGTTGAATACAGCAAGTTCTTAGCCGACCAAAGCTGAGGTTTTTAAGCTACAAAGTTTATTAGTATTGAGTACAGTTAAGTACAATTGCTCATAGCTGAGCACTGCTTTAACTAGCGCAATAGTTTTGCGCGGAGCTCCGCATCACGCCAACTAGCGCAAACAAAACATGTTCACGCGGAGCTGCACACCGCGCTAACTAGCACAACATCAGGCAACTTCGGGCAACATCGTACAGCGTAGAGCAACGTAGAGCAACGTCGAGCAACGTTGGGCAAAGTTGAGCAATGTCTGCTAAACACAGCCACACCTCCAAGCCAGTCTGGCCAGTAGTAAAATAAAAAGCAATGGCAGGCCTCGAACCCGGGATACTGTGCACCATAATCACAATACTAAACCACTACGCCATGACAGCTTTAAATATGGATGCATTTCCAACACACTCATATACATCAATGGAAGTTTACCCATTGCTAAGCAGGTCTGCTCTTAACTGAGAATTTTCAAAACCAGCCAATCACAAATAAGTGCGGGAAATGAGGCATATTTAAGCTCCATAAGCAGGAATAATTGCCATAACTTGTTGTAACTCCCATCTGCAGGCAGTATGGCCAGTGTTGGAGAGAGCTCTCATTTTCGAGCGCAATGGTGGGACATTGAGGAGTCAAAAGTATTGGTTTTGGCTCCTCACCCATCATCATGATGCAAGACTCCTGCAGGGCCAATTTCAGGACACTGAATACAAAGTGGAAGCCTGGAACCATCTAGCACATGATCTCACCAGTGCCACAGGTGTCCCTCTGACTGGTGAGCAGGTCAGACACCATTTCTCAGACTTGAAGAGACACAAGGAGGACCGACTGAACCAGTGGATACAGGAGGCTCGTCAAATGAAAAATGCCCCACTACTGAGTATGTAGCCATGGAATGAAGTATGTAAGAATTGCTATAGTAGTCCATGTTATTTAAAGGTATATCTCAATATCCCTTCATTTACTTCACAGCTGCAGGTGTCTGTGCTGCGAATCAGCAAGCCTATGCAGATAGGCTGCTAAGGCTGCGCCACCAAGCAGGTTAGTAATTATTCTGCATGTGTTGTCATATAAAAGAAGTGAGAGAGCCTGAAAAAGAGTGCTGTAACCCATTAATAAAGGTATAATGAGTGTTGAATAACTTCTCTGCATGTACTGTTATATAAAATAAGTGAGACAGCATGAAAAGGTGTTGTAACCCATTAATAAAGGTATAATATGTCTTGAATGAAAGACCTCTGCATGCACTGATATATCAAATAAATGAGAGAGCCACTAGAAAAGTGTGTAATGTAATAAATAAAGGTATAATTCCTGGAGTGTGTCCATGTCACTTTCTTCGATATGTTGTTGTACCCTTGCATTATAGAAATAGTACTGTTGTAGTAAGCACAGTCAACCCACACATGGGTAGGCCCATATAAAGTGGATGAAGGGAGTGCCAGTAGCTGTTAAGCATATATACAGTCCTCAACTGTCGGTTCATGTCCGGCATGTACAGGTTAATCTGTCACATGAGTAGCTTGTTATTCTGTTCCCCAGAAATGTCAGTGTGCTGCTAGAAATGTAGAGGGCTGTCAACATATACCTGATAATGTCACCTGAACACATACAGACATGTAGATATTTAAATATAAATGAAATATATAAATATGTAGCAGTAACATCTGCATCCAGGACAGTTTGTATGTCAGATACAGGTCAGGTATATCAAGAACTAGCAAAACCCATTTTACAATTTAACAGACATTGCCCGGTGTAATAATACATGTAGGGGATATATAACTGCAGTCAATAGGAATGTAGTGTAAACTACAAGTATATATAAGTTGTTAATGGAGGTATTTTTTACACCCTACTGTATGTGCCTAAACAATGCAATTCCACACCTCAATGGGTATGTCTAATCTCATAACATTTGTTGGGACACATGTCCTATTGGTTTATAAATATCTGCATTTACTTTGATGCATGTGCCCTGTTCACATACCACAATCTTGGTGACCTGTTGCCACCAATCAATCCTGCATGCTGTTGGAATGTCCACTGTTGTTCTATATATATGCATGTGTTATGCTTGCTGTTCAACTGTTGGAACTCTGGTGTGTTGGGTTAATGGGAATACTATTGTATGCTGTTACAACTAAATTGGAATGCTGTTGGCTATTACTAACCCATATTGTCATTAAATCCTCCTAAACATAGAACGTATGGGAAGGCCGGTCCCAGCGGACCCACCTCTCCCACCTCAGCTGGCGATTTCACCTGGCACCAGCAGGTCCGGTGCCCCGCCCGGGACCCCCTCCTCCATTGGTCTTGTGCCACCTTCAGGTGGAAGCACTGCAGGGGATGGGGCTCATCCCCCCCATGCAAGCGTGGCCAGAGGAGGGCCACCTATCACCCTGCGAATGATCCGGGCTGTGGTGCATAGGGAGATTGAGCGTTCAGTTGCTGATCCTCTACACCAGCTTGAGGCAAGAGTGACGTGACTCATGGGTGAGCCTGCCCCTCCTATGCAGCCCCCAGCACAGCCACCCTCTTGGCTGTGAAGGTGCAGTGGTGACTGCCCATGGGTGGGGATCTCAGTTCCACTGTTGCCATCTGTGGGCTCATGGGCTTGCAATTTCCAAACACCCTTCCCTGTCAATGGTGTTCACCCACCCCATGTGTCATATTCCGCCCCTGTACACATCTTGTTTGTCTTGTCTGTTTACCTCCCCAACCTACCTCCCCAAATATACCTACTTCCCCTACCCCACATTCCACTCTCACCTGAAAAAAAAAATGGGCAATCTGCTCCCACAAAAAAATTACGCCGCATACATAGCTGCCCATTTTGCACACATGTCCGATGGACACATAAACTGGAATTTAATTGGCAGTACAACATACTTTGTTGTCCTCACCCCTCTCTCAGGGGTGGAAGGTTTCAAATTTCCATCCAAATTATTAGTATATGCACCACTGTTTCTGTTAAAGAAATGGGCAGCTATGGACCTTCCCTACACCCGTCCTGCACATCTCGAGCTATTTTCCCTACTGTCTTTCCTTCTTTGTGCCCCTTTTCACTTTCCTATCTCCCCATTTTCTTTTCTTTCAAAGAAATGAGTGTGGGGGTTAGCGGGAGTAAGCACTTTTAAGCAGTAGTTAGCGGGTTTGTGCGAGTGCGCGCTTGCATGCACTTAGCTAAGCATCACGCAAACTGACGAAAACCTGCTTACAACTGCTTAAAAGTGCCTTAGTCACTCTGTATGTCAGAGCCCTTGTTCTGCTCAGCAGCAAAATAAAATACCTCTGTCAATCTCGAACCCCGGACTTTGTACACACTAGACTGCATGACATGCCACTGAGCCATGGTAAACATACAACAAATTGGTGCTGAAATCAATATATCATGCATCAGAATAAGTGAATGTAAAGGACAAATAGGAATGCCATAACACAAATCCTGTTCTCTGGATCCTTACCAGCAGTTCTTGTGGAACTGCATTACATGACTGTGAAAAGAGAGCCAGCCATACTAGCAGGAAATAATGTTACAGCAGCACTTTACAACCCCCACACAGTATCATAGTAGGACAGACACTAGCATATCTGATTAGGGCAGAGGCCATACTTCGCAACTGTGACTTCATTTCAGGCATGTCCCTGATTTTGAGACAGGTTTTAGCTGTGTCCCTCTGAATCCCTCTGAAAGCTACTGACGTTAGGCAGAAAGGTGGTGAATTACACTTAATGAATAATGATAATAAGTAAGAGTTGGACACGTTGGGCAGAAAGGTGGTGAATTACACTTAATGAATAATGATAATAAGTAAGAGTTGGACACGTTGGGCAGAAAGGTGGTGAATTACACTTAATAAATAATGATAATAAATAAGAGTTGGACACGTTGGGCAGAAAGGTGGTGAATTACACGTAATGAATAATGATAATAAGTAAGAGTTGGACACCGCTTGTACTTCAGGAAATGTGTATTAATCCATATGCTCTGGTTCTCTCAAAGTCCCAACTTAATGTCTCTAATATTGTAAAGGTGTACCTCACTTCTACCTACTTTTCCCTGAGTCTGTTCAAATATGCACCTGAGTGTTTGAGAGGCCTGGCAGAGGCAGAAACACACAGACATATCAGCTATTCTGCTGTTACACACTGTGCAAATAGCTTTGGAAGGAGTTCCAGAAGCATACCCTTATGTAGGAGTACAACAGTGAAATACCAAGGGATCTAGCCATGTACTGGTAGCAACCAACTGTGACAATGCCATTGTTCCAGTACTGAAAAGACCGGTGTGGTGCACAGACAAAGAATAACAGGCTAACCTCTGGCTACCATCTGGATAGGTCCACATTTGGAAGCTACGCAGACAGACTACTTGCCTTGGTAAACTAACAGGTACACAGCAACCCTTTAAGTCCAGCAAGATAAAGTTCACACATTAATACATAAGGCTCTCTGTCCTTCTGCACCCCTACCCAAATGTACTATAAACCTGTGTGTTCAGGATCTACCAAGGATGTAGGGAGGCATACTCAGTACAAAAATCTGTCCAGTTTTCTTGAGCAGCCTGTGCTAATGTCAATACTATAAAAGCAGAAACTGTCCAAAAGTGGGTAAATTAATATTCACAGTATAGCAGTTCACAAACAGTTCATGTGCCAAATGAATACATCTCAATAACTGCTTTTGTATGGCAGTTAATTGTATAAGTAGAAAAGAAACTACATGCACCCATGTATCTTGCGTTAGTATTGTAGGGGTGATTACAAATCTACACTGACAACTGTGTAGTGGAAGTGGCAACATTTAGGTCTGAGTACAACATTTAAATCTCTGGCTACACCCCTAGCTTCACATATAAGAAGTATACCAACCTTCTGACTTACACAACGGTGTCCACAGCAAACAAGAATGGGCCCCGCTTTGGAAAGTTGAAAGGGCTATGCCTACCTGACATAGCAATTTATAGCATTGGGTTGCTATGACAGTGAGTACTGCAATTACCCCACAGCAGGCTGCATGCAATTACCAAATGGTGGCCACCAATTGGTGCAGAGACCATCACATGCACATGTGCAGATACCTATAAAAGCAGGCTGTACCTGCTGGCCACACATGCAATCATCCCATTGCAGACGTTGACAGAGAGAGAGAGAGAGAGAGAGAGAGAGAGATGCACACCCCCACCCACACCAGTGGAAAAAAAACAAAAAACAAAAAAAAAATAAAATAAAAACAATAAAAATCTAAAATAAAGCCAAAGATACAGCAAAGTGAAAATTACAAACACATACAAAGGAAAGGTATGTAACAGATATGTATTTACTGGCATGTAGTAGATGTATTTGAAGACTACTTTACATACTTTGAAACATCAATATGTGGCAGCAGTACGCATCTATGCACAGATGCCCTGCATAACTACTGCCATGGACAAATCAGTGTGTAGCTGTGTGCAGTGGGACATAACTGTGATATATGTAGCTCAGCATTAAATGTCAAACATCTGAACCATGTCATCTGTGTTCTGTACAATAGTGTGGACAATGGCTGTTTGCTGGTATATGACATGTGGTGGTTAAATGCTGTGGGTGTGATTTGTCAGGTTTGCAATGTCGCAGTCAGTGAGGCCTGCTAAAGCCACATGGACTGAGAACACCTTCAATGCATTTCGCACAAGACTGTGCAATATCATTACATAACTGTATACCTCCCATACTTCACATAATTGATATTCCCACCATGACAGGTGGACTGTATATGTGCCCATATGTATATCTATATGTACACCAATGGATGTTTATATGTATGTGTCTATATATATATATATATATATATATATATATATATATATATATATATATATATATATAGAGGCAGGGAGAGACAGAGTCACATTTACTGTGACAGATGCCTGGTGACAAAGCCATGGCCTCAAGCTCAATGTCTGAAATACATTGGCATCCCTTTTGCTAAAAACTCTGTACCCATGAACTACCACATAGGTGGTAGTCAACTTAACACTGACAGTGTGATAAGAGACCATGGGACACAGGTGGACAGTAGTCTCACCCTTGATAATCACAGTGCCACACTAGTCATGTAATCTGTCTACATGGCACACCTCATTACAAAAGCTGTGTCATCCAGGGAAAAAGAGATCAGTAATCCCCTCTACTCATCACTCACAAAACCCACTATAGAGTACAATGCCCCTTCTGGTATGTACCTCACAAGACATCTACAGCAACTGGAAATGCCACAGACATATCTCACAAAGAGTAATACTGTCCTCAAACAGGTGCCCTATGCATACCATCTCACCAAACCACAGCTACACTGTGTTGCATACTGGCAACCCAGAAGTGACCCCTGCCTAATATACAAAGCTATGTCAAACCCAGAGCTGTTGGACATGCTCCACGTAAACAGATCACTATCCCTACAAGCTACACGCTCTAGGGACCTAAACCTTGTCACCATAATAGACAGAACATGCTGGAGGGATAGATTCCTATCTCAGAGACATCCCAAACTGTGGAAAAAACTACCTAGCAATAGCAAACAAAGCTCCTCAGTAGCAGCCGTCATGAATAGTCTTGATGATTGGATGTGAGATAGGAATTACACCCCAGGAATCACCTCTACGGTTCTGCTTAATGGGGACACATGGAACTAAATTACTTGGGTGTCAAAGGCCAGTGTACCGTATGGCTAGGCTTCTATAGGCCCTAGGGCCAATAGCCTATAAACTACCTATGAACCAATACACATCCACATGTACTTGTTGCAATAATTGCTATGTGAGGTTGACTGAGTGTGATGGTGAATGCATTGGTGAATGTGTCACAGTTGTGTTTATGTGGGATAGCTTAGTGAGAAATTGTTTCTGTCATGGTATTATGTGTCCTAGCTCTGATCCCAGCAAAAGATGTGTATGCTATTGCCAGCCAGAAAAAGCAGTTTGGCATATGGTCCGATGAAGTCCCTTTGTGTTAACTGGGGTGTGCCATTGGAGGATAAAGCAGTGCATGTATGCTCATTGATTGGTACTGCTGGTGAATCAAACCCCTGTATGAACTGTAGTACTACCTGAAGCTGTAGGCCTAAACAGCACAGTATGGTGTATGTCCACATTGCTTGGAAACACTGTTCTGTGTGTTCCCTGTAGTCCTCACAGATTACATACCTCAGGCATAAGAATTTGTAAGTACTGACACACAGTACTGTATGGTACACACGTAAAGCCCATCTGGGTTGCCATACCTCTGTGTCCTGTCTGTATGTCGGATGTGTGTGTGTGGGTACGCCTGTAACATGCCCCAGTCATATGTGTGTTACAAGATATAAGTGGGTATCTAGCAACATGTATAGTCTAGTACAGCAGTATGACTCCTATATTCACGAATGTGCACATATTGTAGGCAGGGGTTTTCCATCAACAACTAGTGTGGTATACTGGTAATACTGTAACTGAGCTTTACAATCATTGCAATGGATTACATATTTCATTATGCATTAGCTGGATATATACCTACTGTAGCTAGGTGGTGCATTGTGTCACATACAGTGTGCCATGTACTGTTATATAGTCTTACATAGTGGTTTATCTTTGTTGCTGTGCAGAAAATGTTTTAATATATAGAGTGTGTCAGGCAGTGTCAGGCAGTTGTCGGTTGAGCACTGATATGTGGTATTGAAAGTATGTATCCTCTGACAGATAATAGTTTGCTATTTATGGCAGTTCAGTGATATCTGTACTGCAGAATGTTAAGTGTGCCACATGACTTGCTCACACATATTGTTTTCTTGTCCTCCAGAGCCATGTCCCACCATCGCAATCCTGCATACAGCCATGCAGAGGATGAGATACTAACCCACTGTCTCATCGAACAGTACAACCTGCTATTTTCAAGAACCAGCCAGGACCAGCACGAGCAGGCTGCACTGTGGCAAGATGTTGTCTGTAGGATAAATGAGATAGGCATGCATAACCGGACTTATGAGCAGGTACGACATCACTGCAGTGATTTACTTAGACATGTCTGGCAGCATGCGTCTGAAGTCCGTAGGCAACATCTTGCCACAGGTGGTGGGGTTGCCACCCACCCCTCCCTCACCAGAGTGGAGGAGCTGCTCCTGAGCCTGGGGGCTCCCGGCCAACAACAACAACAGCACACATGCATCATCATGGAGACCGGAGCCCCCCAGCAAGTTCACATGGAGCATGCAGGTAAGTTGGCATATCTATAGACAACTGTTACCTCTATTGTTAGATCATGCATATGTGAGATGTGTACTGTGTAGTTAGAAGATGTGGAGCCTGGTGTTGTTCAATACTGATCATTTGGAACATGATGTGTAGGCCTGTGACCGTCAACCATTGTGCTACTGTAAGATTGCAAAGCCACAGTAGCAATGCCACAGTTGTTGCCACTGACAAACTGTTTCATATCCTTGTAGGTCCCTCTGGTGTGACTGCAAGGCAGCAGACCCATGCTGGTGAGTGTGTTCTACATTTAATATTGCTAATAAAATGTGCATGTCATAGGTGAGGTGTAGGCCATATACACATGTAACACACCTACGCATAATGCATGCTGTGCATGTTTGCTGTGAGACTATGCGCATCTCAGTAACGTGAGTGGCATCCTCAAACACATGCAATACACAGAGCATCCCAAACAATTGTGGCTACACTATAGTGGACATTGGATAGGCAGTCCATACACATGCAGACGACATACACAACTCTGTCATACGCAGTACATGTTAATATGCTACACATGGCATATTCAGACACACGCTGTTAGGTCACACTCCAGTATCCCAGTTGTCATCCACACAGCACACATAATATACCTGAGGGGTAGAGGCCTATCATGGGGCAGTGCGACACTCTCCAACACGCAACACATTCATGTTAGGCAATGCTCCTTATTGGGCACCTTACAAACCCATGTAACAAGTGGCTGTGAAATGGTGAATGTAGCCATGGCACTGCAGTTCCGGTACAGCATGGTATGTGCTGGTCTAGCACACATTAGTAGCCTTGAGTGACCACATGATGCTGCATGAAGATGGCTCATGGTACTACACCCCGTCCAGTTGCAGTGACCACAGTACCACACATACCATTGACTGCTATGCACCTCAATGTTGTGTGTGTGTGCAAACATATGCACCTATACACATTATGCATAGCAATCACCATTTGTACAAAGTGACACATATATTTCATGTATTGCTACTGAGTGTATAGGTCACATGACACACACTGTGTTTCTGCGAAGTTTAACGTTGCAGTTGTGTTGTAGCATGCCATGTCATGGCTGGCACTGGCATGTCCACAATATGTCCTACACTCACCATAACCACTGTACAATGGCTATGTTGAGCAATGGTATTCCATCAGGTATACATGCACCACTCATCCTGTATGCATACATAGCATGCATGTGCTAAACCTGTGTCCACAATCATCTACTAAAGACACAGATGCACTAATCAGAAATGGATACCTATGTGACACACAGATACACATCCAGCCATGGTATGTATACCTGTGAGTGATGATGCACAAGACATTGCAGAGCTTTTAAGACTTGCACAGCAATGTTGTGTCCATGTACACATTGCATTCCAGAGTGAGGCCAATCACTGAACAACAACACACATGCATCAAAGCCATGTATACTGTTATTAGCAAGGGCTGTCTATGCCTGCACTGCATGCTGTTAAGCAACACACGTCCTGAATGCTGACATGTGTCATATAACTGTTTGCCTTGTGATACTGTACCCCACCATCACCTGCTATTGAGTATGTTCTGGATTGCTGGTGGTGTGTGTGTGTGTGTGTGTGTGTGTGTGTGTGTGTGTGTGTGTGTGTGTGTGTGTTTTAGTGAGGAGTGCATTTGTGTGCGTGTTCATGTGTGCATGTGTGCATGTGTGCATGTGTTCATGTATGCATGTGTGCATGTGTTCATGTGTGCATGTGTTCATGGAAACCAACATCATGTACAGGTTGTAAAGTGTGTTTCCTGTCTTCCTCTCACAGGTGCTGACTTTGGGCTGGTTCAATGCAGCGAGGAAATCAATGTCACTGAGCAAAATAGTGATGATGATAGGTGTGTTGAGGCACAGGCATGTTTGCCAGGGTCTGTCGTTGGGCCACCAATTGACAGTACACAAGTGTCCACCCCATCCATGCACAGAGTCATACTGCCAATACATCCATCACCAATGCCGTTAGCTGAGGGACAGTGTGGTGTCCATGGCACATGCATCCCAACACAGCAGCCATACCCAGATGTCTGGAAGGGTACCACATAGGCAGATGTCCAGGGGTTCTAGATGGAGCACTGCTGCTCATCATGCCACTGCCAGACGTGCCACAGGTGTGACAATGTCTCGCATGTTCCAGGCTGTCATGGAGGCACAGGCACGTATGGATCGGTACACCAGACAGGGACTAAGGGCACAGAGGGCACATAAAACCACCATAATTGACAGTATCCATGACCTAGCAGGTGCCATCTGTCATTACACTGAGGTCACAGATAGACGTTGGGGATAGACATTAGATGTCCTCCGCAATGTCATGTCCATGTATCAGGACAGTGCGGGGTGGTTGAGTCATCGATGTGGATGTATGCCAGCAACATCAGCAGCTGGCAGTCACCACAGACATCCCACAAGTCACAGCTGCTCCCGTAGTACCAGTACCAGCCTCAGCAATGTTGGGGGTGGGCTGTCAATAGAACATCCTAGAAGATCATGTGCACGTGGCTCTGGACAGTCCCAACAGGGACCTGGGTCCAGTGTACATCCATCTACCTCTTTGGATAGTACCCAGTCTGGCTTAGTACCTGATAGTGTCAGTAGCACCCCTGCCAGGCACAGGTACTGTATCCATGGCCAAAGATGGTGATCTGTAAAGCCTGGCAGGTACAGTCTGTGGCTGTCCCACAAATACCCGTATATGGCAGCCACATGATGGAACTGTCTGCATGCAGACACACACACACAGGAACCAGACACCTAGGGCTAACACATACCCGCACACATTACATCAACATTGGCCCATAGCAGTACTCTTGCCCCTCACTCACACACACACACACACACACACACACACACATGTCGATTGGATGGCTCACTGTAGGCCACTGGCAAACCAACAACATGCCCTGTGCATATGATGAAACCTGTGCCACCTCCTGTCATCTGTAACATCGATGCAGGAACAGACTACCATGGTGCTGATGCACAGCATGACTTTATAGTAGTACAGCAATGTTACCATGTTGTCAGCAGTAGAGTGTAATGATATGCTTGAAGGTGTAGCTCAGCAGGCATAATGCATTAAAGCTATGATTGTCATTGTAGTATTGTATACACCAGTGTTATTTAAAATAGTGTATTGTCCACCCACGTGCCACTTGGCTGATTTGTGTAGTGTGGGCAGCATGTGTTAGAGAGTGGACAGTATGTGTGGGATGTGTGTAGCACAGATTTGCAGGTGTACATCTGTGAACATGTTGGAGGTGCACTGTCTGCATGTACGTGCATAGTGGACACATGGGCAGGGTGACATGCCCTGTATTACACAGTAACACTACATAGTTTCTATTGGTGGCCAGTATGCATTGTACTACACACATTTTGGAACCTGACTACACATGTGTGTATGACATGGTTTGACACTATGATGTGGGTGATACTGTTACTATCTGTCATTGTTCTGCATTCTGGTAGTATACATAACTTCAATAGCCTGACCATAACCAATTGTTAGATGATGTCTTCACGACTGACACACAGCTGTAGGACACACAGAAAAATTTGCATCCTTCAGGTACTATACGCCAGTAACCAATGGTATTCACCTGCACCCATTACTGAGACCACTCCTGTCTGGCATATAGCTCTCTTAGGTACAAGCAATCACAGTAGGGATATGTCCATCCACACCTGGTAATGCATACTGTGGCCTATAATGCATTCTCCAGATGACACACACATCCTCCACAAGGGTACCATACAGACAGATAACTGTTTTCAAACCCATGCTCTAAAGCTATTATCCAAACTAAGCATAGTTATCCACCTTTAGGGAACATAGTATCCCCACAGTACCACATAGGTAGTAGCCACCAACATGATGAACATGTACTGATGTGTACATGCAACCAAGTGTTACGTCATCTCTCCTTTGATAATCACATTTCCTAAGGTTTTTTGAAATACCTCGGTGGATCACATAAGCAATGAGGGGTTTGCATGCATATCCACAAAGGTTGTTGTACACCTATAATGAATAGCCATAATTGACAGACTTTGCTGCGTTAGAACCAGTCTAACATATACCTCGGCCATAAACCCTCACTCACACAATTCAATAGTAACCGTAATGAGTGTGTGTGACACGGATGACCTAGGCCAGGGATCACTGCAGTGGCTGGCCTTGTCACAAGCATACAGATGTGACCTAATGTCTGGGAAGCAGCAGCACAGTCTGGCAAAGATGACAGTTGTGTCCCTGGAGACAGCAGGGTTCACACACATGCAATAATTGAGGTAACGTACGTATATGTATTTGCCACACAGCTTCCTCACATGTGCAATGCATACTGACATGTCATACAGTAGTAAAAGCAAAACCCACTACACATTGACCAACAGTGCCACACACATAGAGCAGACACACTCACCGAGTGCAGGACTCAAACCCCTACCTAACTACTTCATAATACTAGAGCAGTACACATTAACACGGCATGCTATACACATTACTGGGATGTTTCTTTTCCACAGGTATATTTGTAAGATGGTGACATCATCAGACTTGACAAAGATAAGTATACCACATGTAAGGTGTTCTACTACTCTACAAAATAGTTTCTCCTCTCCAAGCTTATTACACACAAGTGTCATGTGCAGTATTCAAACCCCTACCTAACTGGTTTATGATACTACAGGGGTATGCATTTACACAACGTGCTATACACATTACTGTGAGTTTTCTTTTCCACAGGTATGTTTGAAGGATGGTGACATCATCAGACTTGACAAAGATTAGTATACCACTTTTAAGGTGTATGAGTACTATCCAAAAAGGTTGCTCCTCTCCCAGGAGATCACACACACAAACACACTTGTCAAGTGCAGGATTACAAACCCCTACCTAACTGGTTTATGATACCACAGGAGTACACATTTATACGACGCACTATACACATTATTGTGAGTTCGCTTTTCCACAGGTATGTTTGAAGGATGGTGACATCATCAGACCTGACAAAGATTAGTATACCACTTTTAAGGTGTATGAGTACTCTCCAAAAAAGTTGCTTTTCTCTAAGGAGATCATACACAAACAGACAGGCACACACACACACTTGTCAAGTGCAGGATTCAAACCCCTACCTAACTGGTTTATAATACTACAGGCGTACACATTTACACGACACGCTATACACGTTATTGTGAGTTCCCTTTTCCACAGGTTTGTTTGAAGGATGGTGACATCATCAGCCCTGAAAAAGATTAGTATACCACTTTTAAGGTGTATGAGTACTCTCCAAAAAGGCTGCTGTTCTCCAAGGAGATCACACACACACATACACTTGCTAAGTGCAGGATTCAAACCCCTACCCAACTGGTTTATGATATTACAGGAGTATGCATTTACATGACGCGCTATACACATTACTGTGAGTTCTACTTTCCACAGGTATATTTGTAGGTTGGTGACATCATCAGACTAGACAAAGTGGGTTACATTAGGTGACATTGGGTGTGCTACATAGAAGGAGTGTCTAACCACTTTGGCCATGTGATCATCAAAGAAGAATGTACTATCTAACTGTGTCCCCAGGGCCTTCATGACTTTCTCCATACATACTGGAGTGCCACCTATGTGGTAATTTGTTTGCACTTTGTTTTATCCAAAGGGGATGACTATGCATTCTTTGCCATTCTTCTTGGGGCATTGTTTTGACACCAGGTATCTGTCTCTGTAAGCCCCTTCTGGAGGATGTGTGTGTCAGCCATGGAGTCGATTATGGACCACAGTTAGCAGTCATCTGCAAACCTGTTCAGCCAAACTCCTCCCATGCTTACCTGTACCTCTGAGCAGTGTCTACTGAACAGGTGGGGTCCCAGGGCCAGGACCTGTGGGATGCCATTTGTGAACGCCTTAGAGTCGGACATGGCACCCGCAACTCTGAACATGTGTGTTTGATCTGTGAGCCACTTGGCCACACATCCTGTGACATAGCTGTTGATGTTCAGGCTGGAAAGCATGTCCATGATGACCGAGTGGGGAATGGTGAAAAAAGTACTTAGTGAGGTCCAGGTGGGCTGTGTGGACTACTTTCACCTCCATCTATGTCCTTGGTAACTGTTTGTAGTAAGTCAACTATGTTTAGGAGGCAAGGTCTGCCTTTAACAAGGCGGGGTTGTGTAGAGTCCAGTGTCTGGAGGTCCCCAATGTCACTGTTTTTGGGTTCCATGACAATTTGCTCAATAGCTTTGTAGACCAGGCTGAGTAGACGTATAGGGCAATGGTTTCCAGGTTCTGTTGTGGCACCCCCTTTGTGGAGCTGGATGACTGTTGGTGTATGCCATTCTTTGGGTACATACCCTGTGGTACGATTGAGTCTGGCCAGTGAATGTAGGTGAGGGTGTGGTTCATTTTGTGCCTAGTGTAAGACGTAGCCTGGGACACCATCCAGTCCCATTGATGCTGTGTTCTTGGCTTTGGAGAAGGCTGTCCTAATCTGCATGTCCATGACGTCTGGAGCTCTGCATCCTTCTGTGATGGACGCAGGCCCTTTTGGGGGTGATGGGGGGAAATTTTCACTGAACTTGTCCCCCAGGATGTGGACAATGAAAATTGGTTCAATGTATTCCTTGCCATTTGTCAGTAGCTGACAGCATATTTGGAGGTTGACACCTACATGTGTGGTATAGCTACCACAGGCTTTGTGGTTGTCATTCTTACAGTCCTTGGCAATTTGTCTTTTGAAGGTGTCCTTGAATTATTTTATGAGCGATCATTGCTTCTTCTTAATAATGATCAGTGATGCCTTTCCTTTAGTGAAGTTGGCTCTGTCAGGTGTTAGTTTCCTCCTTCTGTTGTCTAGCTTATTTAATGGCAATGACCACCAGATTGTTTTCTTATTTTTGGAGAAGTGCATCTTGGTTTTATTTGTCATGTCTCGATCCATGCATCCCTGTAGATGCTCATAGGATTCACTTGTAACTGATTCGGCAGATTGTATACCATTATCCTACAGCAAGAGGTCTTTTAAACTTTCCACTTTTGTCTTGGGACGTGTGAAGTTTGCTTTTGAAAATGTTTTCACGGTGGTTTCATTGACTGGGTGAGGGGGCGGGATGTGGATGTCCAGTGTGATTACTTTATGATCTGATATTACCAGTGAGATCTTTATCTCTTTTGTGGAACACTGGTACCCCATATTGGATATCATCATGTCCAGTATGGTGTCTAGTGGGCATGGTGGCCAGCTGTTCCAGGGTGTTAGAGCTTTTAAACTCTAGGAAACATTGGGCAAAGGACGTTGTACACAAGTAATTCTCACATTCACTGTTTGGGTAGTTGTAATCACCTCATATAATGGTGTTTGATAGGACCTCTATATTTCCCACTGTTCTCAATAATACTGAGTGAGGTTCCTGTGACAAGGTAGGTAATCTATAGCAGGCTACAATCTGATGAGCATCTTTGCCCAATGTTAGTTGCACTTGCATGCTCTCCAAGGCCTCATGCTGTGCCACTAAAGTGAAGGTGTGGGTATCCATATGGTAAATAGGTACACCCCTTCCTTTTGTATTTCACTCATGGTTTTGGGTCCGAAGGCCAGGAGGATTGTGAGTGTTTTATGTGGAGCATGTCCAACAGCTCTGCATTTTACATAGCTTTGTATGTTAGGCAGTGAACACATCTGAGTAGGTGATATGCAAGGGAGTACAGATGGAGCATTTTGAGATGGTCTGTATATGGCATGTATTTTTGGCCTCTAATGCTCTTTGTGAGGTATTGCTGCAGGCTTTACAGTTGTTGTAGTTGTCTTGTGAGGCACATAGCAAAAGTGGTGTTGTACTCTATTATAGTTCTAGTGAGTGATGAGTAGTGAGCAACAATGTCCTCTTCTATCCTGCATGAGACACATTTTGTGATGAGGTGTGCCACATAGCAGGGTTTCCTGACTACTGTGGGGATGTGATTATCACACTTGTGTCCAGTGTACACCTGTGACCCAAGGTCCCTTGTCACACTTTCAGTGTTAAGTATACTACCGCCTATGTTGTAGTTCTTGGCTACAGAGGTTTGAACAAGGGGGATGACAATGCACCTTTTGCCATTGAGCTAGAGCCCATGGCTTTGACAACAGCCATCTGTCTCAGTGAGGCCCTTTTGTAGGATGTCCACATCTTTAGTGTTTACAATTATGGCTCCATGTTTGCAGTCCTCTGGTAACGTCTGTAGCCACAGACCTTCCATGTTAAAGTTTACTTCAGGGAAGTAGATACTAAACAGGACAAGACACAGGACTGGACCTTGTGGTACTGCACTCATCACTGGTCCAAAGTCATACTTGGAGTCTGCTACTTTCAGTGTGTGTTCTGTCAGTAAGTCTGTTGGCAACCCATCTTGTGACATAGCAATTTATTCCTAGTTTAGTGGGTTTATCTATATTTCCAGAGTGTGGGGTGGTGTTGTAAGCTGTGGCGGGATCAACATAGGCTGTGTGAACCACCTTACCCTTGTCGACGGTTCTGTTGACTGCTTCAATGTCATCTATCAGTTTTAGGTGATATGATCTGCATTTTACAAACCCAACATGGTTGTGGTCCAGGGTTTGGGGATTAGAAATGTAATTGTTTATATGTTGTATGATGATACATTCCATGGCCTTGGAGAGCGGGCTCGTCAGGCTAATGGGGCACTATTTCCTGGGGTCCGTCGTGTCTCCACCCTTGTGTAGTGGGATAACCATCACTGTGCACCATTCAATGGGCACAAAGCATGAGGTGAGGCTATGACTGCACATGGTACGTCAGTGTGGTGCCTGTTCGTTCTGTGGTTTGTGTGGAACACAGCCTCTGAAGTTATCTGGTCCCATGGCTGCTGTGATACTGGCTTTGGAGAGTATTTTTTATCTGTACAGCCATGATGACAGTAACTTTGCAGTCTTCCATTATAGAGGTGTGCTCTTTCATGGGTGAGAGGGAGGTACAGTTAACAGTGATCCTATCTGCCAGGATGTTGGCAATATCAGTTGGGTCTGTATATTTAGTGCCATTGAGCTGTAACTCAGTACAGATCTGAGTGTAGCCATGACATGGACCTGTCTGTTGGGCAGAGATCTCCTGAGTAGACAGTATGCAACAGAGTACAGATTGGGTTACATTCAGTCTCATTGTATGGGACAACTGTTTGAGGCCAGTAATCCTCTTGTTAGGGTACTTCAGTGGTCTTTCTGGCTGTTGAACGTGCCTAGTCTGATTCATCGCAAGTGTGTTGTGGTACTCTCTGATGGGTCTGATGACTGCTGAGTACTGGGAACCTCCTTTGACCTACATGCACAGACTTTGGCAGTTTATGTGAACACATAGCATGATTTTCTGACATCTTTGTGAATGTGTTTCTGGAAGTAGAGATGTCTATCCACATTTGTCCATAGATCCCTTATTATCACCTCTGTATTTGGCATAAATGTGTGAGCATGCCCAGTATGACCTTTCAGTGTGATGCTGAATGAAATCCCCTACATTTGTTGGAGTGTGTGAGCATGCCCAGTATAGATATTTCTACTATATGTGTATGGAAAGTCAATCTGTATCTTTACAGCAGGGCTCACCTTTGTGTCATAGATCAACAGGGATCATGCTGTGCCTGCAGGGCTTCCATGAGACACTTTGCATAGACTTATCAACATTTCTACATACAGGGGGGACAGCTATTCTTTGTACATTTCTACCCAGGGGCACACTTGATTGTTACTGTGGGTGTACATAGGATGAGGGTTTCACCTGACACTTATACACATTTGCTATGCCTGCACTGCTATGTACCGTACACCATTTCAGTCTGTACTGTTGCCTATCGTACTGGCTTGAGGCATACTACTGTGCTACAGATCCTAGCGTCCAATGTCACGTATATTAGATTGCGACTTCATAGCTTACACAACCCACATCACACCACCTGGCCTTATGTTCTCTGTCTGCATAGGCCTGTGTGGGAGGTTACCCATATGCCTCTTTAGGGACATGATACAGCATTTGTTTGTGTTTGCATTACTGTACAATTGTCCTGCTGTGTCTGTGCCACGGAAATGCTATCATGGCTTAGTGGTTTAGTACTGTGGCTATACTGCACAGTATCCTGGGTTTGAGCCATGTCACTACTTTTTATTTTCATGCTGGGCAGAGCAGATTGTTTAAGGAACAGTAAAGCAAATATGAGCATGTTTATCTGACTTTGCTCAACTTTACACGACTTTGGTCAACCTTGCTCAACATTGCCCAACATTGCACTAGTTAGCACGGTGAATTTTGTTTACATATACTAAATATTGGTAAATGCTGCTTAGCACTGCTATATATTGCTTCAAACATGGCAGTCATGCCTCCGGTGGTGCTGCAGGGCTGCCTATGTCAGATGCACATACTACACTCCCTATACATGTTTGGAAACAGGTAGTGTCAAGTTAGGCATCCCTTTTATTTTATGTGCGAGTCAGAGAGAGGTATCATTTCCAGGGTTCCTACTGAGCCAGTGTATGTGCTATGCGTTGCCTCTTTGCCAAGGCCAAGGCATACTGGGCACGCCTCCTTCTGCCTACTGGGGCAGGCTCAGGTTGTTCCTCCTCCGAGTCACGCTATGCCTGTGCAGGCCTTGGCAATGGTGGGGGGCTGTTTGGCCCTGTCCCATGCTGTTCCTGCTGCAGCTGTTTTCACAGGGTATATTGTGTAGCATGGCACATACCATGACAATTTGGGTACATGTAGTTGGTGAGTACTGCAAGGCTCCACCGGATGTGTCCAGGCACCGGAACTGTGACTTGAGCATCACAAACACACGCTCGATTGCATTTTGTGTTTGTGCGTTGTGCCTCATTATGGAGTTCTTGTTCGGGTGTGTGTGCATTTCTGATGGGTGTCATCAGCCACGGCTCCAGTGCATATTCAGCATCCCCCACTAGGTGACCAGCAGGGATGTCCCCATTGGCAAATGTCTGATACAGCTGCATCAGATGCCAGATATGGGAATCGTGGTAGCTTCCAGGGCAGCCAGCACACACATTCAGTATTATGCCCTGGGCATCACACACGATGTGGCAGTTGATGGAGTAGAAGCCCTTGCAGTTGATGTAGGCCCTACCTTGCTCACCGGCTGGTGCTTTGATGTGTATGTGCATGCAGTCAATTGCACCCACTACCTCAGGGTATTCCACTATTTGCTGGAAGAGATGCATATTGCTGGCCAATACCTCACGGGAATTGGGGAAATATACATAATCACCGACATGTGCTGACATGGCATTCAGGAACTGGTGCAATACTCTGGATGCTGATGCCTGTGAAATCCCCATCATATCACCAGTTGGTGTCTGGAAGGTACCTGTTGCTAGTATTCTTAGGCCAACCCATACCTTGGTTTCAACTGGGATGGGTTCCCATCTGTTGATTCTGTGTGTGAGGCGTGGCCTGCATAGCTCAACAATTTGATGCAAGAGCTCTCTGTCCACTCTATAGCGCTCCACTATCTCCAGCTCATGTAGCCCCTGGTAGGTTACCCTGGGTCTGTACACTCTTCTCCATCTCCTCACTGTGGCACCACCCTCAGCATCTTGCACATGTTGCCTTATAATAGTAATGGCAGCCCGTAACATTTTATTTCTCAGTTAAGCTTTTTAGGTTTTCACTTCTCTTTCTATACTGCAGTGTTACAGTGTTTCTGAGTAAAACATGGGGGAATGTTGTTTGCAGAGTTTTAAGTGCTGGGCTGGGCTTGGCTGGGCTAGTGTACTGCCTGTGTAATTGGCTGATTCTGATTGACTTCACATGGCAGCTCTGCTAGTTTTCCTTGGTTAACTTCCTACTACTACTTTTCCTTCCTTTTTCCTTTTCTGTTTCCACAGGGGGCGGTGCCGTACAAACAAGCGCAAACACGCACACACGAGTGCACACGTGCGCACAAAGCCTTACCCAGGCTTACACAGGCTTAGGCGGGTGCACATCTGCGCACACAGGCTTTCACAGCCTTATACAGGCTTACATGGGTGCACACACGCGCATACAGGCTTACACGGGTTTACAGGTGCACACACACGCGCACACACTGTAAGCATCTTTGCAAGAAACTTTGGTTGTAGCCACAGCATACGCCTTCGGTTTCTGAGTTTCAGTTCAGACAACTGTAGACACGCCTATTCCAGTCCTGAGTAACTCACAGCAAACACATGCCACTCTGCTCCAATAAGCTTACAGTCTTTGATACATACCCCCCTCATGATGTCACCTATCTACTACTCTGATACTCCCCTAATCCTACTCTTACACTCTAGGGACATGGTTCACATGGCAGGGAAAATTGGGATTCACTATCCTTATACTCATTTGCATAGGATTGCCGACTAATGCTTGGTTACATCTCTCACACTGAGCTTCCCCCCTTAGCAACCACTACTCAGTAGCCATGTTGTCTTCAGCCTGCCATTCACTTGCATGGCAGATGGATATTTGTAATAAAATGCCTATATTTGGCTTTTACTTTTTTTTTGTTTTTAGAGTGCACCACATTTGCGTGATACTGCGCTACGCTTAAACATTGGGGATCGGGGAAAAAATGTTTTTTACGTTTTATTATTTTGCAACACATATCAATGCCAATGGCCTTATATTTGGCCATTGGCATGCTTCCTCAACTGGATGCATCCTTTATTTGGAGCTGTCATTGCTCCGTTTTGCTATTTGCAGAACGGTACTCAGTTACCAACCGAGTACATTTCTGCAAATAAAACTACTCTTACTCGGACAGGTTAGTGTTTCCTGGATCACAAATTTACCTCATTTGCATAGCTTTCAGCAGTAAATGAGGTAATTTGCATAACCTAACACTGTCCGTGCAAAAGTTGTTTTAGGAGCTCTCGTGCATGTCCCTGCCGGCTGTTCCTGGATCGCTCGGCAGACATATTGGCTTTCTGGAGTCTCACACTACTCTTAGACTCCGTGCAAGCCTTCGTGAATCCAGCCCTCCATGTTTAAACCACAAAATAGCACTAAAATGAGATAATATATTTTGTCTTGCTACAAGATGTAGCTTGCCCAATCAGTAAGAGCAGTATCTGGGTGAATTAATTTAAAGCAACTAGGGGAGAGAGGTGAAACAAAACTGCAAGCTACTTTGTCACTTTCTGATATGCTTTAGAGTGTTATGTTATTCTATTGCAATTTTTTGTTATGCATTTTCTTAATATTAAATAGTTCTGTGGTTTTGAAAAATGCTATATGAATACATAATACACGCTATTTGTCAAGAATATATATATATATATATATATATATATATATATATATATATATATATATATATATATATATATGGTTTACTATTAAAATCTGGAACTGCACTTACGCAGAACTGTGAAGGTCAAAAGCATGTTCTCCAGTTCCCGTAATGCCGATCCTGAAACATTGAATCCACACAAGGGAATGATAGTGTGCATTTGCTAATGTGAGATTGATGCTCCAGTAACAGATAACAGATTGCACTACAGTAGGGATCAGGAAATTTACCCTTTACCCCTGCAAAACATTAAAAAACTGTGCTGTAAAACTAAAAATTTTAGGCAACGTTACATGGAATAGCCTGGGTGTCTGCCATCACCTCCTGATATTTTGTTTAATGTTGAATGCAGACGTCGGAGAAAGGATGTTCAGAATTATAGGTAATTAGACATTTTGGTATGACATTTTGTTTCATGGTTTTGAATAAAATTTATTTTGACATTCAACATTTCAATAGTAAGCAATATATATATATATATATATATATATATATATATATATATATATATATATATATATATAGAGCTTGTAACCCAATCGGCTCTGCATATCTTAAGGCATCTCGATTTTTGAAGCCATATGCATTCCTTTCAACCTCTTAGAGCAAGAAATCTGGACAAAGCTATAAATAAAAGTGGTACAAAGGCCCAAAAATAAGGACATTTTTTAAATATTGCTCTTATAGACTTTGAAAGTTGATAAAATAACAGGTTTTACATTAGCATGAATTTTCCGAAGGGTATAAAGCCTGAACCTCAAAAGTATGTCATTATTTTCTAATTTCATTCTTTAATGATTTGCTACTAATTTGCAAGAAAACCACATTTTTATGAAAAATGGACCAAAAATATGAGGCATAAATCTGGGCATTCTGCAAAAGTCTGTACAGGTGAGAGGTGTAGCCATATGCCACAAAAGAAACTGTGTCTATATACTAGGAAGGAGCGTAAAGCAATCACTGGATATCAGTTTTGTTCTGATGTGCATTGCTAACTTGTTACTGTATTACTGTATATGACAACAGACAAAAAGATAAATCATAAAATGAATTATGCCTGCAACATGATTTGCAGAGATCTGGTTTAACGTATTCTTTTGAAGGCAGACATGTTTGCTAGCCACACTTCAAAGACAATATAGAGGGATAACTGAGAAATGCAGGCATTATGTATTCAATTTCATAGATGTGGTAAAACTGACGTAATATACAATTAATCTATGGAAGTTATACTACAGCATGTTTCCTTTGTTCAAATATTGTATGCATGGTATTAAGTAAAATAATGTGTGACTGTGATGTTAACCTTAATATCATGATACAAACTTTAATGTCCAGAAGTTTGAATTGGGGTACTCGGACCCTGGAGAGCATGCAACACAATATGAGTTTGAGCAAGGCTAACATTTACTTCACAAATAAGACTTTTCCCATAATAGACCTCTTGGAAACCTAGCTTAGGTTACAAGGTTGTTTTCCATGTTTGACCCCAGAAAGACCTGTAGATTAGAAATGTCATTTGAGTCACATATGCCAATCCTGCGTCTCATCTTAAGTTCCTAAGTAAACTTTGACACATGATACTTATAGGTAATAAACCACAAATTGTGTTATTTCATACATTACCTGATACTTTTGGTGACAGCAGGATTCTGTGTCATGACCTTTCTCTAAAGTGTGAAGGAAATTTACACTTTGGCCTATGTGTGACAAAATAAACCTAGAGAGACCTTGCAAGATTCACAATCAGCTTAAGAAATCTTGCTTCAGTACTATATTTGAGTTCAAAGTTAGTTTTAGTTTTACTAATTAGAATGTTATTTTGGAAAACAAACAAATGCGCTACTGTCACTTTGCTGGGATCTTGAGGAAGGAGATCAGATTATCTCTGACAGGCAAAGGTGAAATCACTTAACTCTACCCTAAGGTTATGCTGAAGTTTATTCATGCTTCTTTTCAAAACTAGAAAAATTTGCGTACAGAAAACAAGTAATGCATGGACAACACCCGCAGTGCTAAAAAGCTTAAGTTTTCAGTGTTACAGATTGAAAGGGGCAAAAGGTAATGTGAATAAAGTTAATTAACTCAGCAGTTCTGGTGAACTAGATATACAGAGAGTGTGTGTGTATATGTCTGTGTGTGTGTGTGTGTGTGTGTGTGTGTGTGTGTGTGTGTGTGTGTGTGTGTGTGTGTGTGTGTGTGTGTGTTTAATGTTGTGAAGGCCACGTTCAGCCTGACAAAGGCAAAAAGGCAAAAGCTGAAAAGAATAGAAAAGCACAGAACGTGGATCAGTTTCCTCCTTGTGAAGGCACATAAACAATTCTAAAATTAATTACAGAAAACACAAACAAAAACATATTCAAATAGAAAAAGAAACATGCATATTAAGAATACAAATGGCAGATGTTACAGATTTGTGACTAACATGACAGTGATTGTAAGTGACAGCATTATGAGGGACATTCTAAAGATAGTACTGCTGTTTCTTTCCATCACACACCTGTCTCGGGTGAAATCTGAGCTGAGATAATTTTGATATAGTCAGTCGGTTCCCATAATAAGAGACCACCAAGTCAGGCACTATACTTCAAAGAATTATGCTATAGAGCAGAGACAAGAACACAGAGGTGACTTCATTAAAAATGGGTCCATTGTGCTGTCTCAGTGAGTGTTATTCTACAAACTAACAACCACCTATTACATTGTGATAAGGAGGAAGTCAGCACCCTATCAATAATGATGTTAGATGCAAGCCCTTGAGTAGCTGTAGAGGCTAAACTTTGTTTTTTTGACTGACTGAATGATGTGGAACAAACCCGATGCAGTTGATTTACAAATGAGGCAGAGAGAGAGAGAGAGAGAGAGAGAGTGGATATCTTCTAGTTGCTGGCTGCATGATACTGACATGCAAATAAAACTTTTAATTTGTTCTCTTAAAAACAGATTTTCCTAACATTTCACAATGATATTTTTTGTTTTGCTGTGCAATGTACATCCTGTAAAGACATGATGCACAGACATGAAAAACAAATGAATCTTCTAGGTACTATAAGCATATACAAGTAAAATGCTTATATCTGTACTGGAAATACAATTTAAATTCATAATCACATAAGTGATTAAATCAACATATAAATACATAACAATATATACTGTTTACAATGATCTGTTAATAAGATGAAATGTTTGTTCAATATGAATCAGATTTCATTATTAACCGGTGGAGCATTTCAATAATGAGATGGGGCTGAGCCACATAAGCAAATGCTGTGGAGCGTTTGTTCTGTAAGTATACCGTGTGATGGCGTATGAGAAGGCAAGGAGTAAAACTATTCTTCAGATACTCTGTGCCCAATAATTATAAATAAGCAGCCCATCCCAAAGTAGATGTACTGCTTCAATGGTGACTGGTGTTGCTCCCACAGTACTGGCATTATGTGATTTTTTTTTTTTTTTTTTTGAGAAAACGTTTTAAACCATGCTCCAGAATTCTACACTGACAGATGACAATGGAAATAATGGAGGTAGTCTAAGCAAAATTCTGAGTGAAGGCAATTACAGTAATCTAGGCATGATCTGGCAAATATTTGCACTAGGTATTGCATATTCCTAAATGGTACTGGGAGACACACCAATGAAAGGAACTTAAAGCAGCAGTAGGTTATCTTGATCAGTGCAGAAACCTTTCCAGGAAAGTATACATTAATAAATATCAACCACAGTTTCTAATCCTCAGCAATCAAGACTCTGTTATTGTGGATGCTGTCACCTAAAGATAGATACTTTGCACCTCAATAAAAGTCTACCCGCAACCTCTCAGTAATGTTGGTATCCATCCTCAATCCACTAATTGCCAGGCTATCAGCAATTTCAAGAAGACAAATGTTCACTTATAACTCAAGATCCTTGTTGCTGGCAATCACCCATGGAGGTCCTAGAATGTGGAGTCAGTCAAAAAATATAAGAAATAAGGAAGTAACTTAACAACAACAACAACAACTTGCTCTGATGTGAAGGTATCTTTTATCAGAAATTACCAAAAATATTCATGAAGAATTGATTTGCTGGTCATGTCAAATTTCTCTTCCTCGGACCTCAAAGTCCCTGTCTACCCTTCTCAAATTCCATGAGAGTTACTAATACAGGGAAAACAACAATGGAAGGAAATTAGGTGGGCATTTATTATGATTATCACAATGAGTAAGGACATCCATGTTACATAAAGACAGGACAGGGACTTGTTTATCTCTAATAAATCAAGTCCATAAAAAAAACTGCAGTTTGGCAAAAACCCTTGAGCATTTAATTCCATATGGCTTAAGGAAGAGCAAACATAGCTGATGAGATGTAGTATTAGAATTGGGAACATAATGATCAGAAGTGATTTGACAAATGGGGATGTAAATCCTAATCCTATCCATTCCAATAAAATTATATGTGACAGGCAATTATATGGTCTCTCAGTCCACAACATTGCAAGCAAATTAATATGCAAGGGGTAATTGGATTTAATGGCTTACAGGAAAATGAGCATTGTTGTCTTCAGTAATAGTTGAGACTTGCCACATCCAAATAAGCTTTACAGTGTAAAGCTGCAGATCAGATTTATAATATATAGTGACCCAGGATTTCACTTGACTTGACTGAGCTCAGCACTAACTAGGGCTATTGTAGCAATAGTAATATAAATTTGTCTAAAATTATTTTTAACACACACAGACACACCTGCACACACATGCATATCTATGTTTACGCACATGCACATGTGCACATTTACACACACACACACACACACACACATACACACACACACACACACACACACACACACACACACACACACACACACACATACACACACACACACACACACACACACATACACACGCACACACAAACACACAATATTTTGAAAAATGACAATTATATAGTAACAACTCCATCTCTGCCAATTTGTGATAATACTGCACCAGACAGACTTCTGTGACAATCAACTAACACAAAATTATTGTTCACTCTTAAAATAAGACAACTTTTAAATATTTGAATTGTTACTTTTCATAAGAATCAAAGCAATCTTAGCAAATACAAAGCTGCTTGACCTGTGGCTATGCATGCCTTGCTAAACAATCCTCTGGCTATATCATTTTTTTTCAAAAAGGACAAGGTGTGTAAGACCCAGGCCGTGTTTTAGGGAACCCATCCAGTTGTTAAGGCTGTGTCTGAAGGCCAGCAGGGAATCACTCAGTTTGACATGCAAGAGGAGCCAATTACAGAGAAGGGGAAGACAGTGGGTGATGAATCCGTCCCTCTATTTATTGGTGAAGATTGAGCTCACTTTTTCTGGTGTTGGCAGCACTAGTTCACTCTTCAAGAAAAAAGAAGTCATGAATAGTAGGATCCTTAAGGGCATGCTAAGCAAATCATAGGTCTCCTCTCCTTCAGTAGAGTGGTTAGGGCAGGATGAGAGGGGCAACTACCCCAAGTTCAAAATGCTGAGGAAAGCAATCAGCTGATCTTGAGCTCTCTTTAATGCAATACTGGCTTTTTAAAGCCCATATTACATTTGTGGTCAAATCCGAGTGCTGTAGTGCTCTGTGTTTGGTCTAAACTGTAGCAACCACTAGTTACTATAGTAACCTATGGTTTCTGATGTGGATCAATGTGAGTATGCATTACTACTCACTGCACAGCTCTCTATGCTGTTATATGGTAGCTGTACTATCATTGTGCCACAGCTTAGCATATATGGGCATATGGTTCATGTGTGTTGTTCCTTATACTTTTGCCAGTATCACTATGTGTATCCAGTGTACTAGAGTCTATAATTACCAGTACTCTTTTCTGCTGTCTGCATGCATTTGTAACAGTGGGTAGACACCAAAACTGCAGGAATGTGACAGAGCCTGCCTGTCCTCCCAGTGCCATGAATAAATGTACATGCCCCACCTCACATGACTGCAACCTGCACTGTCTGTTTTCTTTGCCGTGGAGGATGTACACATCTTCAGGCAAGGTTAACCTGTCCTACCTGTTCCAGTGCCAGATATGAACAAATACCCCTCCACCAGACTTTATCCATTCCTGCCTATTCACCATCAATTTGAGGCTTCCAGCCTGTAAGACCCCTGTCATGGACAATGAAATGTTACCATACATCCTGCATCACTGGGTAACAGCTGTCTAATTGTTGGCTTATAGTCCTCCCTCCTTATTAGTATTAGAAACAGAAACAGCTGAAAAACAGGCATCATTAGTATTTTAGAAACAGCAGCAGTCTGTTTTGGGTAATCTTCCTCTGCAAGTTTCTACAATGAGACAGTTGTTTGAAGTCACATATTCACACCAAAAGATATCTGCGACTAAACCCTGTAACAATAAAGGCTCTCCTCCATATACAAAAGGCAATAGTAGTTATATTATCTCCAATATTTCTGGATACAGGCAATAAATCCAATAGGATGAAGATATAAATGTAGTTTATTAACATAACATAAACACAACCAGATTAAGCATTTTCATCTCCTTCATGGAGACTTCATCAGAATCTGTTATTTGTACAAAATGAACAACACTTAAATACCATTCTACTATCAATCATTAATTCCCCAATGGCTGGCCATTTTATTGCTACAAATTTTAACCATTACTGGTGCAGTGTAAAAACAATATATGCATACTACAATAGAATACATACACAAGGCAAGAAACTATACTTTATATATACAACTGGAAATATGTACAACTAATATTATATTTTAAAAAAAAAATATTGTATATGTTTTTATTATATAAATTGTGTTTTATCTCATGTGGATAGAAACAATGTACCTATTACAATTGTATATGTGTGTGTGTGTAGCATCTGACACCCTTGAATTTGTACCAGTTACAACTATTAAAATGTTTTAAAATGTTTTAAAATTCATATAAGTATTTAAATAATTACAAATAATATTCATAGAATTAATAGAATATCAACAGATACTAAGCATACATAAAAAATGTATGTATATATGTTGCTAAAAATACATATTTTAAAAAACACATATGTAAAAAACACATATAAACATATTTAAAAACCATTAATTCTTGTAACAAAAACAAAAAAATATTATAAACATGGAGTATGAAATACTTTTATCTTCTCTAAAGAATATAATATGCACTTTTATAAAACTTTTGTAAAATTACTATTACTAATGGTGTCATTTAGGGTCTTCAGCAAGTAGTTTGAGGGCTGGGCTAATAGAAATATGGTCATTTAGACCATAACTACCACATACATCTAATCTTAATTGCCAAATCATCTCTCTAAACTCAAGCCTAGCAAGTCTACTTGCTGAAGACCCTAAATGACACCATTAGTAATAGTAATTTTACAAAAGTTTTATAAAAGTGCATATTATATTCTTTAGAGAAGATAAAAGTATTTCATACTCCATGTTTATAATATTTTTTTGTTTTTGTTACAAGAATTAATGGTTTTTAAATATGTTTATATATGTTTTTTACATATGTGATTTTTAAAATATGTATTTTTAGCAACATATATACATACATTTTTATGCATGCTTGGTATCTGTTGATATTCTATTAATTATATGAATATTATTTGTAATTATTTAAATACTTATATGAATTTTAAAACATTTTAAAACATTTTAATAGTTGTAACTGGTACAAATTCAAGGTTTTCAGATGCTACACACACACATATACAATTGTAACAGGTACATTGTTTCTATCCACATGATATAAAACACAATTTGATTAATAAAAAAATATACAAAAACATTTAAAAAAAAATATAATATTAGTTGTACATATTTCCAGTTGTATATATGAAGTATAGTTTTCTTGCCTTGTATATGCATTATGTTGTAGTATGCATATATTGTTTTTATACTGCACCAGTAATGGTTAAAAATTGTAGCAATAAAATGGCCAGCCAATGGGGAATTAATGATTGATAGTAGAATGGTATTTAAGTGTTGTTCGTTTTGTACAAAGACAGATTCTGATGAAGTCTCCGTGAAGGAGATGAAAGCGCTTAATCTGGTTGTCTTTATGTTACGTTAATAAACTGCATTTATATCTTCGTCCTATTGGATTTATTGCCTGTATTCAGAAATATCGGAGAGAATATAACTACTATTGCCTTTTGTATACGGAGGAGAGCCTTTATTGTTACCGGGTTTAGTCGCAGATATCTTTTCGTGTGAATTGTTCTACTTTTGAAGTCACATATTGTTTACCTCTGCAATAATGAAGCATTACATTTTGGCTCATCATTCATCACAAATTATATACCAAAAATAGTGAGATGAAAAACACATAAAAAACAAATACAATCCCTTTTTTTCAGGGGGGCAAGCCCCTAGAACCAGAAAATTATATATATAACAACTCCATGGTTGCACTACAGTGAAGAAAAGTGGAAACAAAAAACATACCGCCAGTTTACAGAATTCATTACATGGCAGAGTCACACCTACTGAAACAGCTGTAGTATGTAACTATTAGCTTAACATTGAGTGAGTCCAAACGACCAAACCACAGCAATTTGAATAGCTGAAAAGCTTCCAGTGTGCCTAATTTCCATCCTGCCTACTTCACAGTTAGGATATACACACATTTTTTTTTCTTTCTTTCTTTCTTCCCCCAAGAATGACCAGATTTCTAATTTACTTATTTCCTAGCAACTGGCTGAGAGTTATGTTATTGGTTACTTAGATGGATTACCAAGCCGGATCATCTTTTGTCATACTAATTACCTGAAGCATTGCATAACAATGCTTGTGCATGTGTAGTGCATCTGTATGCTTTCAGCATAACATTCAGTGTCGTTATGCTTTGTTATTTTCATTGCCAATCCAGTTTATCTTAATATTTACACACTGAACACTTAAATGTAGGTGAGTAGATAGGAAACTGTATGCTTATTATACTTAACATTTCATGTCTGTGTCTGATCATAACCAGCTAATTATGTGTTTGAGACATGGATACCAAGAAATTCACATTGAGAGCAAAGTATATGTGTGTGTGTGTGTGTGTGTGTGTGTGTGTGTGTGTGTGTGTGTGTGTGTGTGTGTTCTCGTGCGTGTGATGCAGGGTTAAGAATGAGATGTAACCTTAAAGCTAAGACAGAATTAAGCTTATTGGTAGAATGCAAAATTTTACTCTTGTGTAACTTGGAGATGTGAAACAGGGATAGCAAGAATAAAAACAGACATGCTCATATTAAAACTGTTGCTCCAATGTTGTAAGACACAACTGGAGCAAGACATATTCTCTAAGACTCTACTGTTCATCACATAATATTGCTAATCTAAAGTCATTGTAATGAAATGTTAATAGAATTCAGTTATCTAAGAAAATAAAAATGCTATTGCTTGCATCTTATGTATCACTAGCAAAAGTTAAATTTATTTAGAATTTAGAAAAGCCATAAGAAAGCTTCCAGTTAGGCAAATATACTGCCTGGAATAGCAAATGAGCATCTTTTTTAATTAGAATTGCTTTACATTTTAATATAAGGCAGATATAAAGTGGTTATGATGGATTATTTGGCATACCTGAAATCTTCCTTCTTTTAATAATATTTTCCTGCCTTTAAGTTTCAGTCATTTCCCTCTGTAAAAGTAGATCTCTTTCTTCCTGAACTCCCAATGGCTCTCTTAGTTTCCTGTTCTCATCTCATTATATAGATAATGAGGCCCTATATAAAATTATAACAAGATTTGACCAAGGAGTCCTCTACAGTGGGGTCTGGATTTATAGAAATACTATACCTATTCCTATGCTGAAGATTAATACTGTGCTTACTGCTCACTAACACTGTTAGATTAAAAATACATTAAAGCATTACAAACTTTAATACTCACCAGCATGATCATGATATAGTGGAAGACATGAGCGGGACATCAATTGTCAAGACGTTTTCAAATGCATCCTCCAAGTCTGTGTTTATAAAACATGAAAACAGAAGTCTTTACAGCAATAGGTGAGAACTGAATAATAAACTCTCTACAGAGTGTCATTGGGCTCTAATACCAAACTGAAAGCTTCCCCAAATCAAGCTTCTGTCATTACTGATCACTCACTAAGAATAAAATGCATTTATTTATTTATTTATTTATTTATTTATATTTGTTTTCTGGAGTAGTGCACTCATCAATACTGACCAATTTCAGGCTCAGCCCAGGATCATCATCTTCATAAATTTCAAGCATAATCCAGATTAATTTTCTGAATACAGATTAAAATTGCAGTAGTGAAAAGTGTATCAAGACGTATGTATTAATTTATGTAGCTTTGTTATAGAGATGGAACGGGTGGTCTATAGACCCTTTTGAACCACAGACTGGAGATATAAATTAAATTAGTACACTGTTAAGCAAAAAAAGTGTAGTAATTGTGATTAACATCAAGCATTCCAGGTTCAGTGGGTAGATATAGATATATGTTGCTATCATCTATTAACAATATATTAACACAGAAGCTAGGAAAGATATAGATTGAATTTATTAGATACTGGTAAAGCATAGTGCAGTATAGTGTATACCACATAATAAGAATAATTCTCCCTAGAGGTATAGAATATAGGTGGGGTCAGTAGACGTGACTAGTATCAGGCTTAAAGGTATCGGTGGGATATGTAAGGCCATACCAGAGATAATTTTTGGTTAAGAGTTTGTACAACTAGAAATTATTAAGGATTACACCCATGAGGTGAGTCACAACCCCTAAAACAATTGTAGACTGCATTGGTCTTTTAGAGTTTCTTGCATTTTTTTTTTTTTTTTACTGATTGACCTGTAATTTATCATTTTTCATATATTATAGATTCATAGACTCATAGATTCATATGAGGTTACTAGGCTAGCAGTCCTAGAGCCCTTACAAGTCTAACCATGTTAATCCTGAGTTGCCTCAATTGTCTTTTTTTAAATGGACATAATTTGTAGAGCTCATTTATGATAAACACTGACTACCCCTGTCCATGAGGGACATGAGTGCCACCCCCAGGGTGAATTTGCATTCTCCCATCCATTTGTCCAGGTTGAGCTTGAATAGGGTGAGTAAGGAGCTCTGCTTCATGTGAATTGGAAATTTATTCCAGAGCAGCGGCAGTCTCCGGGAGATATATCTTTTGCTCCAGCACATTCTGTGAATGTCATAGGCTAGATTAAGATCCTGAGAATGAGTGACTCTTGTACTATCTGACTTGCAGATATGTAGGATATCCATCATGGCAGAGTCAGAGACTGCCCTGTAGGCCAAGCACAAGTTGCTTCTTAGCAGCCTATATGATATAGAGTACAGCGACAGGGCTTTCAGTCTATCCACATAAGTCATGGTTTGGAGGTCCTCATATTTTCTTGGTGAGAAACATCTGTGGTCTCTCCAGCTGCTGAAGGTGTCTGCTGAGGTAATGGTCTGATGAGGGCCCAGCACAGTGGAGTTATAACCTCCTTAAACCTGGATGTGATGCCCTTACTTATGAGATGTGCAACATAGAAGGCTTTCCTTACCACTGTGGAAAGTTGGTGGTCGAAGTTCAAATTGCCATCTACCTGTGTTCCTTGATCTTGCACCACTGGGTTTGAACTTATGGGGATGATGTCTATATTGTAGTTAGCAGGGAATTTCACTTTGCCAAAGGGGAAAATAATGCACTTTTTTTTGCATTTAGTTTTAGACCGTGGTTTTGGCACCAGTCATTTGTCTGTGTTAGCTCTCCTGTAATATGTTAACATCATTGGGGGACTCAATGACAGCACCCAGTTTGTAATCATCAGTGAACCTGGTAAGCCAAAGGCCATTTACTTTAGCTTGGACTTCCAAGAAATAGATTGCAAATAGTAAAGGGCCCAGCACAGAACTTTGTGGTACACCACTCTTGATGGGTATACTGGTACAGGTGGAATCACCAGCTTTGACAGTATGTGTTCTGTCGGTGAGCCATCTGGCTGCCCATCTAGTGATATAAGGGTTAAACCCCATTTGGAATAGTTTCTCACTGATACCTGGGTGGGGGATTATGTCAAAAGCCTTAGCTAGATCAAGATAGGCCGTATGCATTGTCTTACCTTCATACCAGGCTTGAGTGACTTTCTTGAAAAAAAATCTACTAAGTTTAATAAGCATGATCTACCCTTAATGTAGCCAAACTGGGTTGGGTCTAGAGTTTGAAGGTCACCTATGTCCTTGTTGATAAGGTCCATGATGATTTTTCCATGGCCTTGCAGAGGAGGTTGGTTAGAATTTTGGGTCTATAATTCCCAGGGTCAGTTCATGGCCCCCCTTTGTGCAAGGGGATAACTGTTGCTGTTCTCCACTCTGCTGGAACAAAGCAAATTCTCAGGCTATGATTAAAGAGAACACCAAGTGGGTACACTAGATCCTGTTTTAGCTTGCTTAATAAGCAACCTTGAATGTTATCTGGTCCCACTGAGGCCATGTTTTTGGCCTTGGAGAGTGCAGATATGACCTGATTTCTAGAGATACTAGGCAGAGGACTGGTGTCAGGTATGCTTTGAAGTATGGCTGGTGGGGGCAGTTGGGTAAACTTTGTGCCAAATCTGTAAGCTAGCATGTTGGCAATTTCCTCCAGTATAGTATGAGTAGTACCATATACTACCAATTCAGCACATAGCTGGACATTCCTTTTTAGATTCTGGAGATAGTTAAAGAATGCCTTATGATTATCCTTAGATAGGGATGCTATTTTACCTTCATAATTAGCTTTAAAAGACTTTACAAGATTTTTGATTTGCTTGTTCAAGCTGTGGAGGGAATTATACCTCTGCTGAGCCAACTCCCTCTTGTTCTTAGACATCAGTTTATTTTTTTGTTATATAATTTGTTTATAATTGAGGTCCACCAGGGTGGCTTGTTTTTTTTTTTGGGGGGGGGGACCTGGTTTTAATCTGGTCAGACACAACTGAGTCTATACACGTCCTTAAGTGTTTATACAGGGCATTTGTGTACCCTTCTGCATAGGAGTCATTGTTGTCTGTGATTGCAGGATATACAACTTTTTATACCATCACTCAGTAGGCTGTTGTTTGTTTTGGAAAGGTTTTATAGTTTTTTTGCTCCTGTGGTGGTGCTGACAGGTTCAATACTTACGTCAAATGAGACTGATTTCTGATGTGACCTTACCAGGGAGGGAATCACACAAGGGGAGTGCACTACCCCCACCCCGTCGGTGAGTATTATGTCTAGGACATTTGAGCCCCTTGTGAGGGTGCAGACTGTCTTTTCCAGAGCATTTGAATTGACAAAGTCCAGAAACCTCTGGGCAGCATGTTCATGTACGTCATCCAGTCAATGGAAGGATAGTTGAAAACTCTCATGACTAAGGTGTTGGACTGTATAGCAAGTGACTCCAGTAAGTCCAGGTAGATGATGTGCTTTCTTGGCTCATGGTGGGGGACATATAGTTAGCAATGATGTGGTAGGTTATTTTGCCTATAGTTAATTGGACATGGAGTAGTTTGAGAGAATTTTACTGTCTGACCAGTCTCAAGGTATACTTGGCTTCAATGAAGATGGATATACCTCCACCTTCAGTTCTTTCGTGCTGATTTTGAAATCTGAATGTGTGGGAGGCATTTTAACCTTCAACAGCTGGGGTGTTCTCTGTGGCCTTGAACCATGTCTCAGTGACAACACAGATGTGGTGAGGAGTGCTTCCTGGGAGTACAGTTTCATGTTTAGACTCTAAACATTAAGAAGCAGAACCTTGAGTTTGTCTAGAGTGGAATTTGTTAAATCAGAAATTTTGTTGTTTTCACATTGCCTAAAAAAGGCACTATGGGGGAGTAAGTGCCTTTGCCAGTATCCAAAAGCCTAGAGGAGACAGGTGCAGACCATCTCTGACAAAGCAGTGTGGCCTTTTCCAGGTTGACAAATACTGGATCCCCCTGGACTGACACCACAAGCTAAGCCAATTGTTGAAGTCAATACATTTTTGTTTATATTGTGGCATCATCCTGGGTGAAAGCAAACTGTTATTTACAGCTTCAGTCATACCTTCCAGGGACAAATAATCTGAGTTCAGTCATGTCTCTCTTCATATATATCCAGAGTGATACATCTCAAAACAATGACTGCAACATGGACTATGAGAGAGTCATAATGGTTCTTGTTGTTGAGTGACTTCAGTGCATGTGTAATTTGACAGATCCTGGCACCTGACGGGCAGCTGACCCTGACATTCTCCTTCTCCAGCGTGGTGAGTGATACATCTCTGTGTCTCACTATGGAGTCACCTGTGACCAAGACATTAGGTTCTGAGGTGCTTTGCCTTAATGGCATATTTGCTGAGACACTGGTGTATGTGTTATTATGTGTAGTGGTTTCTGTTTGCGTAGCAGTGTGTGTGCAAGCAGTTTACATTTGGGAGGTCTCTGATCTTATGGTAGGTTTCTAGTGAGTACCTTCATGTATGTAGGTTTATGTGTCATGACCTCATTTTGTGAGAGAGGTGAAATGTGTGTGCTGACAACCTGTTTGATTTCAGGTTAGTTGTTACAAGAGAGAATTGATTCCAAGTTTATAGTGCAATTAGATCTCTGATTTGTTTGTTTTAGGAGTAACTGGTTGTCAATATACATGAGGCAGTTACTACATTGCCTCAGGATGCCCATGCTAGGTAATACTGTGAATCTCATTCCAAGGTGTTAGATAACCATACTGTTTATAGCGGTTCACTTGTCATATGTGACATAAGAATCAACTGAGGTATTTATGATACTTGACCTTTTGAATGTATTTGTTGCATTGTGTTACTGTGACACTGGGTTAGGTGTTTTATATTTTCTGTGTGGTTCCAATCAGCATTGAAGAAGTTTGCAGTGATTTAAGTTGCTGTGAGTTTCTAAGTACTAATGACAAAGTTTGGGTAAGACACTGCCTAACTACATCTATTTTTGATTAGTGGGCTTGCTGTACTATACATAGAACAATATTAGCTACATAAAATGTAATTAACAATGAGGTCTGTTGTATTAGTGATGTCATTAATTGGGCCTACGTCACATAATCGACACCCAAATGTTTGACTTTCATATGGCCGAGACCATATGACTGAACATTTGAATGTTCGAAAATGTGAAAAAAAAATAAACAAAAAAAAAAAAAAAAAACTAAACAGTTCTAGGAGGGGGGCAAGCCCCCTGCACCCCCCCCCCCACTATTTAAATATATCAACTCCGAGATCACACTACATTACGGTAAAGGGAAATCTTCCTGTTCTGCTCTCTATGGAGATACCCCTTCAGACCATTTGAACTTTTACAAGTTTGATCATATGGTCTCAGCCATATGAAAGTCGAGCTTTTAAAAGTTCGACCTTCTGAAGGGGGCCCCATTAATTAACTGAGAAAACAGTATAGGGCCAAAAATAGATTCATGATGAACTACACATAAGAATGTGCCCTCTTCAGTGACTGGACTAAAAGATCTTGTTGAATAAATAACTGCCAGATCAGGCTACTGTGCTTGTACTAAAACCTTGTATTTTCTATAACATTTAGTAATATCTGACATCCTACACTTTCATATTCTTGAATTAAGTCAGTGAAGATATGACATGAGAGCTATAATTTCCATGGCTACGAATATTTTGCTTGTTATTGTAAAGAACACCATTAAGGTGTGGTATCCTGTTCAAAACTGTACTGGGCATCAATCTGTGTCTCACATTTATACAAATGTTCTATCAATTGCTTATAAATTATGTTGTTGAAGACATTGGTGAGGACAAAGCATATATATATATATATATATATATATATATATATATATATATATATATATATATATATATATATGGGTCTACTTCATATGATCGAAAGCTCATATGATCGACAAACCTTTCAGAGAGACCAAAACACCTAAAGCTCAAAACACCGAAAACTCATTTGATTGAAACTCATAACATCGGCACAGGAAATTCAAAGCATTATGCCATTTCCCCAGTGTAGCACAATCCTGGAGTTAGAATAAATAGATGGGAGGGTTTATATTTATATTTATTTATAAGTATCCACGTGTATGTTTAAAAGTTATTAAGTATGTTGACCCCCCACACCCCCCCCCCCAACTATTTATTCTAACTCCAGGGTCGCTCTACAGTGGGGAAAGGGCATAATGCTTTGAATTTCATGTGTCAATGTTATGAGTTTCGATCAAATGAGTTTTCAGTGTTTTGATCTTTAGGTGTTTTGGTGTCGGTGAAATGAATGTCGATCATATGAGCTTTCGATATTTTTTTTTATTTTTTTTTTTTTGGTATTAGCATTGTGTGGGAGGGCTTAAACTGAGAGTAGCTTTTCCCTTTGATAGAGAAATATTAAACATGTGTAAGCCAGTTGTTTAACCAAGTGAATTGCAGAAGACAGGAGAAAAGATGGATGGATGGATGGATGGATGGATGGATGGATGGATGGATGGATGGATGGATGGATGGATGGACGGATGGATAGATGGATAGAGGGATGGGTGAGGCATTGGTTTGCTGTCTAACTTTTGGATAAAGAGGTAATGATATAGGGTACTTTTTTTGATCCCTTTTGAAGTGATTTTTGAGAATTTACCCAGAAGTTTAATAATGTGATAGTGCAAAGGATGAAACCTGTGAGCTGTTAACAAGCTGCTTCATGTAGTCTCTCAGCACCTGTCTGTCCACTGTATGGCTCTGAACAAGTTACTTGACCAGATGTTGCTCTTGGGAAAATGGTATCCTGGACTGCATGCCTTGTAAATACCAACTGACCTCCTTTGTATTTCTTTTGAGTGTGTGAGACTGCATTTTATTAAACTGTAGATTTGATTTGCTGGTTGTACTGGTATGTGGTAAAAGTATTTAATCTTGGATTCACAAGTGAAGTGCACTGATATGCTACTATTTACATTATTGATTTGATAGTATGAAAGGGACAACCTCTCTTGTAAGCACAAAGAAGCAAGTAGAAGTACAGTTAGTAAGAAGCTTGTAATTAGGTATGACATATTTTCTACAGTTTAGATGCTTTTAGCATAGAACAGATTGTGATTTGATGGCAGTTTATTTTTTTCTTTTTAAAATGTGGGAATAGGATAGTATTGGTGGCTAGTTCTTTCAGGTTGAAGTACATGTCTGATACAGGGGCTGTTCTGTTTCTTAGTGTGGGGTAGATAGGAGGATATAAAGTCTTATGTCAGCAGTCTATTAGCATTAATTTGAGGTAGTTACTGGAGGTAGGTGTGACAATGTGAAGTATTGCCAACTATACCAGAGGTAAAGCAGTGCAAGTGTGGGATATGTCAACATGGCTGAGTGAAGTTTTATAAATAATCTTATGTCATTTGACTGTCAAATTGATTTGTACAGATGTTTGTAATAAAACTGCATTTGTAAAAGTTGCTTATGTTAAAAATGCTGCAACAGAATCTTTAAAAAATTCTGAATGTGTATTGCGCCAGAGTCAGGTGACTAGATGTGATGTCATATGCCCAGCTGAAGGACAGAACTTTGGCAGCAGTAATTTGTTGCTTGTTTTTGTTTTTCTTTAGGACCTGTTATAAAAGAGCTATGTCAGTTATCACAGTTGAGTTCAGGTCAGTAGTTGTTCAGTTGTAGTTGTGTAGTTCAGTGTCAGTGTGTAGTATCTCATCTTGTCTTGTGGAAGTGAATATCTCAGCAGTTCATCTTGCCTTGTGATACTAAGTAAGTTAACTAGGGACAGGTGCTCTTTAGTTCAGTTAGAAAAAGTACAGTAAAATTAGTTTAATATTATTTTCTTTTTTCTTCCTCTGTGAGATTCCATCCAACTGTGTTATTTTTATCTTTCCTTTGACTGAAAACTATGTTTTTTATTGTACTAAATATTAGGTATTCTCCTGTTCTTTATTTTATTATCCATTATTAAATATTTTCTATACCATTTCATTGTGGCTGGTCTTTTAGTGAATATTTTAATGACTTAAGTGTACTTGTGCTTATTCTAATGATAATGTGGCCAATCTGCTAAGCCTTATTGTTTCAGTCACACTCTGTCATTTATATCTGTATTAATTTGACACAGTATCACTGGTTACTCTTGGTAAGAGCCATAGAATATCTGGCTGGTGTCATTAATCTGCCTTGTAGTCTGAAGGGAGAGGACACAGCAGGTGAATCTGTGTCAGCCCTTCCCAGGTGTGTGTGTGTGTGTGTGTGTGTGTGTGTGTGTGTGTGTGTGTAATGAATCAGATATTCAAGTTTGTGCGTCAGATACTTGGAACTGGGACACAGTACTCCAAGGTGGGTCTTGTTTGGCATCTGGAAAGACAGAGTCCAGATTCAGTGGAGCATGGGGAAAATTGTGTTTGATGCAGAGCTGAATTTGAAATACTTTGTAAATCTATTCCTTTTTTTGGTGACTGCCTCTCACCAGTGTCAGTGCTGAAGATTGAGGCTTCTACTGACTTAGAGTAAAGAGGGGGGCATCACATATTGGTGTCAGAATCGTGGGATATTAATTGAACGTCAGTAACCTGTAAGCAGCTGTCACTTAAGGTGTGTACTCTCAACAGCCACAAGGTAAACATTCAAGGTTTCTGTTTCATAACAGTTTTATTTATTTTTGTTAGTTTAGTCAGGGAAAGCAGGCAAATATGTCATTGGAGGATTATAGCAAGCTGGCAAAGAACAGTTGTGCAAAGCTAAAGGACTGGTGCATGCCAGCCTGACTGAAAAGGATATCATTTAAGCCTTAATCAAAGCTGCGCACAGTCCAGCAACAAGGGAGATAGCCTGTCTGGAGATGGGGATGTGCAGCCTACAGAAACAAGACACTTCACTTTTCTTTAGAGGACTTAAAAAGTCCATATGGAGTTAAAGAAACTTGAACACCCAGCCAAATATTTGGAGGGTGAAGAAAAGGAGAAGCAGCTTCAGCATAAACTGGAGGCCAAACATTTGGAGACTGAAGAGAAACTGCAAAGTTTACAGACCAATGAAAAACTGTGATGTTTAGAGACTGAATAAAGACTATGGCATTTGGAAATCAAAGAAAATGATAAACTGCAGTGTTTGGAGACTGAAGAAAAGGATAAGCAGCATCAGCATGAAAGGGAGATGCTGACTCTTCATCAGAGTCATGGATTTAATGGGGAAGGGAGTAATCGCACCCCAGAACCAATAATGGTCAGTAAAATTTCTTCCACAATTTAAATATGATACTGATTTGGATAGATTTTTTTCATATATTTGAAAGGGTATGTAAACAGTATGACGTTGACAAACATCTCTGGGTACTGTTCCTAACCCCCTTGTTCCATGGTAAATCTGCAACCGCTGTTTGTAAATTCTCTGATACTGACTGCTTAAAATTTGAAAAAGTAAAACAATGTTTATTGACCTGTTATAAGGTAACACCTGAAGCTTACAGAAAAAAGTTTCATGAGCATAGAAGCAAGGCAGATGAAAGTGTATGTCATTGTATTGCTGAGTTAAGCATTTACTTTCATAGATGGGTAAGTGGGTATCATTTCACCACTTTTGAAAGGCTGCCTTTTGGTGAGGGAACACAGCCTTAGCACTTTATCTGAAGACATGAGAATCTGGTTGGCAGACCAAGAATGTTACTCTGCAAATCAGCTGGGGGAGAAAAGGGGATCTCTACTTATCAAGCAGGGCATCACTGCATAAGAAGAGGATACCCAGTGCTGCACATGGATATAAGGGAACCCATGGTGGGCAGCCTAAATGAAAATGCACTTGAAGAACCACAGAAAAGCAGCAAAGGACCACGGTGTGCCCAAACCAAATTTTATTCAAATACGAAGTCTAAAACAATTAGAAATAATAAGAACTTCATTGCCACCAATTTTCAGAATGAACTTAAGGCTTGTAATTGGTCAATCCTAAAGCATCTTCCACTGGGCAATGCAGTAGCATACTTTAGTTCCACATTTCTTACTATTCTTGACTCTCATGCCCCTGCTCGCTCCATTAGAACCAAAACAAAAAACTGCCCCGTGACTCTCAAAAGAGACCAAAGCTAAAATCATAGCTAGAAATAAGGCCTGGGACAAATGGAATACCACAAAAGATTCACTAGATCAACTCAGATTCCAACAGCTAAGGAAGACACAAAAAGATTTATCTTACTAGATAAAAAAACTTCTAAAACCATCTTCAACAAAAACATCAAAACAAACCCCAAAAGTTTTGGGTAGGAATAAACAAACATCTTCATCCAAGACAGTCCTCCACTCCTACCTCATCAGCTTGCAACCTTAAAACCCCTGAGGATATTGCAAATACCTTCAATAGTTTCTTCACAGAAACTATCCAATCCCTAGCAAGCCAACTGGCACCCAACTGCTCCAACTCAATTTCTGCTACAGCTAGTACCCCACTTCCCTTTAGCTTTCAGCCTGTTTCCACAATGCTTATCAGATCTCTAATTAATAAATTAAAACCAACAACTCTAGCAGCTGATCTCCTTATCTGAAGCCACCATCCCTTCCATATGGAAAATATCCCACATAATACCACTCCATAAAGGAGGCAGCTCCTTTGAACTGTCAAACTTTAGACCCATAGCTATTCTGTCACAATTGGCTAAAATTATGGAAAAGTGTGTCCATAAACAACTTATGCTTTATCTTACTAAGACAAAACTGCTGGCTAACTCTCAGCATGGTTTTAGGCCAAGCCACAGTACTACCTCATCCCTCCTATCATTTTCTAACACCATTAATCACAACCAAAATAATATCAAGCTTTTCTCAGCTCTCTTTTTAGAACAATCTAAGGCCTTCAATATGGTCAACCACCAATTACTCATCCACACCCTTAAGGCATTGCCACTAAATAGCCATATGCTTCAGTGGTTTCAATCTTACCTGTGTGGTAGACAACAAGCCATCCTATGGCAGGACAAACTATCAACCTGTCAACCAGTTACACTAGGTGTTCCCCAAGGCGCCATACTAGGACCCCTTCTCTTCTCAGTCTTTATTAATGACCTTCCCTTTGTCACTCCAAATGCTACCTGCAGCCAATATATGGATGACTCCACCTTAATTTGTTCTGCCACCTCCCCGACAGATCTCTAACCCAGAATACTTTCAATATAGTTAAAAACTGGCTCTCTAACCAACAGCTGATATTAAACCTTAACAAAACAAAGTTGCTTCTCTTCTCACCCTCTTGTAAGTCTTCCTCACCACTTTTTACCATAAAATCTAATAATGGCACACTTATATCTCCAGACATGCAAACCAAACCCTTAGGCGTCACAATAGACACCTCCCTCAAATTTGATATCCATGTCAGTCAAACTATCAAAACCATTAACAAAAAAATTGGCTCCCTCTATAAGATCAAACCTTTTCTTACTCCATTTGCTAAGACTGCTATTGCTCATTCCCATTTACTCTCTACTCTTTTCTATGCCCCCCCTTCTCACTAATCTGAACAAATCTGCTCTTAGCAAACTCTCTAGCTGTTATAACCATATTGCTAGATTTCAATAGGCACGTTCTATAGGACCCACCATTGTCATAACCTAAATCAATTTGGGTGGCTAGAATGGCCTAGTCTTCTTCAGTACAACCAGCTTATAATTGCCCATAAAGTTCTCAACCACCCTGACAAGACACCTGCACTTAAAAATATCATCAACCCTTATAGCAACCTGAGGTCACTTCACTCTTCTGATAAGCTACTGGTATAAACATCCAAAATCAGCAACTCTGCTGGGAACTGTCTGTTCACTAACTCTGCTGGCAACACTTGGAACTCTCTACCTGCTGATGTTACTCTTGAACCCTCTCTTACTCAGGTCAAAAGAAGCCTCAAGCGATACTTTAAAACTCACTGGATATGTCCTTGTTCAACCTCCTCTATAATCTCTGATATTGTTACAGTTTGTCAACACTGTTTTAAATATGTATAATATCTTACATGCTTGCTCAGCTGGAGTCTATAAACTGTGTCTAATTTGTACCCTTTGTGTTGTTTTTACTGTATGTTCTAACTTGGAGCTTTTCTCCCTAGACCTCTGCTGAAAATGGACATGCATCCAGTCGGACTATCCCAGTTGACAAATGTAAAATAAACTAAATTATAAATAAGCACTTTCATCTGCATTATTCACCAGTCTTCATCAGAGTATACAAAAAAAGGTCAGATACTCTCTTAAAACATCACAGTTTGTGTTTTCTGCTTTTCTGTAAAAAAACTTGAAAAAAACAAAAAAAAATATCCTTGTTTTCCATACTTTCCTAACTAGTGTTCCAGAGACCAGATTTTGCTGATCCCTGGGCTTTGTCTTGGTTCCTGTGTTTCTCCATTTTCTTGTTTGGTCAGGGGGAAGTTTCTTTACTCACCAGTGAGAGTGGGGAGTACTGAGCTGCCTGTTTGTCCTTAGAGTGGTTTAAGGCAGTAACTTGTAGTCTATTGGCCATTTTGGGTCATTTCCTGTCTTTTCCAGCCCCCTGCTATAAAGCGCGTTTTAGCGCGCTTTAGTGCGAAAATCAGCGTATCCTATAACTAAAAAGATCATCTCTACTTGACTCCAAGTAGACTATTCTCTATCTGTTAAACCTAGCACTTGCTCCTACAGTACTTATTACCTTGATACGGCACTCTTGTCATAGATAGTACCCCAAAAAGGCAAACCCCCATTTCTCGGTTACCCAAGTCCCCCTGAATCTCTTTTAAAGTTTTTTTCTCTATTCCTTCTAGCATGTCGAGGGATCAGTTGCTAGTGTCCTCTCCTGCTCAGCTGGTGAACTTGGGAATATTGAGGCAATGTTACAATTGCCTCATGTACACAGACAACCCTCTCCTCCTCCCACAAAACACAAATACATGCGAGAGATGCAACTATACGGCCAAACTGGAGGCTGAGCTCTCTCAACATAGGACTGGCAAGACCAGTCAGAAGGAGAAGGTTACCACACACACTATAGACCCAGTCTCACATAGTACCATCACAACCTCAAATCATACACATAAACACACAAAGACATACTGAGGCTCTGATCAAAAATCTACCAAAACAGCAGAGGCCACCAAAGCAGACACCCAAACAACCACCACCTCAGAACACAACACCTGCAACACATAGACCTCACAGTCAGAGTGTCAAACAGTCACAGCCCTTAAGGACAAACACAATGCCAGACACACTAGTCATTGGTGACTCCATAGTCAGACACACTGACGTCCCGCTCACCAGACTGAGTAAGGAGAAGGTCACAGTAAGCTGCCTGTCGGGCGCTAGAATCAGCCACATAACGCAAGCACTCAGGTCTCTCAACAGCAGATACAAATACAACTCAGTCATTGTCCACGCTGGTGTAAACGACCTGAGACGTACCTCCTTGGACTACATGAAAAGAAACATTGAGGAGCTCTCTGATTATGTAGCCCAGGCAGGTATGACCCTGACCTTGAGCAGTATCCTACCTTCACCAAGAATGATGCCACAATACAGCGATAAGATGATCAGCTTTAACAATTGGCTTAAACTCTGGTGTCATTCAAAGGGGATCCAATGTCTGTCTGCCTGGGATGACATGCTGGACAAGCCACGCTGCTTTGCAAGGGACGGCTTGCACCTGTCACCCCTGGGATTCCGGATATTGGCAAAGGCTCTTGCCACCCCAATAGTGCCTTTTTTAGGCAAGGCTCAAATTCTAAACCTACCACCCTAGAACACAAAAAAGGAAAAAAACTAAGGGTAATGCTGCTCAATGCCAGAAGTCTAAATCTCAAAATGCATGCACTCGAGGCCCTTCTCAGTATGGAGAACATCGATGTCTGTGCTGTGACAGAAACCTGGTTCAAGGCTCCTGAGAGCACCCCAGCACTATCAGGTTTTACCTCATATCATGCGTTCCGCCCCAAAATCCGGACAATACCAAGAAAGGAGGGGGGGGTATCCATATTCATCAAGGACACCCACACCTCAAGACTGGTGGCAACGCACGATGCATCGGAGACCATCCAGGTGCAATTAACCATAGGCAAGACTGCGCTGCAAATTGTAGCATGTTACAGGCCACCCTCACAAACTCAGGAACCTCACATAGCCTTCCTGAAAACACTAGAGGGGATAAATGTATTACCAAACACCATCATACTAGGTGACTTCAATTACCCTAATATAGACTGGGAACACTACTCAAGCCCAAACACCCTAGCCCAAAAGTTCCTGGAATTCATAAACTCAAATGCCATGGAACAACTAGTCACCATCCCCACAAGAGGAGAAAACATACTTGATCTCATCATCACGAACATGGGAGCACAATGTTCAACACCGGAAGTATACCCCTCACTGGTGAGATCAGATCACAAACTAATCTCGCTAGATGTCCTCATCCCACCCCCACCTGAAATAAAAAAGACCACAGTAAAGAACTTCTCGAAAGCCGACTTCACACTTCTAAAGACTAGTGTGGTCTCCTTTAAGGCCCCCGAGCCGGCGGAAAACAGTACTCAAGCCGCTGAATCACTTACAAATGCCTTCTACCAGCACCTGCAGGACTGCATGGATAAGGCAATCCCAACCAAAACAAAGACTCTTTGTACCAAAGGCAAGCGTCCAGTCTGGTGGACCCCAGCCATAAACAAACTCTACAACAAAAGGAGGAAGCTACTACAAGATAGAGCAAGATCCTTAAAAGGTAAGACACCCTTGATCACTATAAATAAAAAACTAAGAGCTCTCATAAAATCATCCAAAGCAAATTTTGAGAGAAAAATAGCTAAAGACTCAAAAGACAATCATAAGGCCTTCTTTAGCTATGTTAGAAACCTGGGAGGAAACTCCCAGATATGCTCAGAACTAGTTCAAAATGATGTGAAGATTACTGATCCTACAGACATTGCCAACATACTGGCTGACAGGTTCAGTGCAAACTACTCCCCCCCCCCAAAAGGAGAGATATCTATACCAAATGATTGCAGCCCCCCAAACATCTCTAACGCCCAAGTGAGAACTGCTCTCTCCAAAGCAAAAAACACAGCATCCATGGGACCAGATGGTGTCCCCGGCTGTGTGCTCCACGAACTCAACGAGGAATTAAACCCACAGCTAGGACAGCTGTTTAATCGTAGTCTCACCTCTGGATACGTACCCAGGGAGTGGCGCACTGCAACTGTGGTCCCACTTCACAAAGGCGGTGCCTCCACCGACCCTGGAAATTACCGGCCCATTAGCTTGACGAGCCTTATCTGCAAAGCCATGGAGAGGATCATAATGGACCTCATAAACAAAGACATAGGGAATTTGCAGACTTTGGATCCAACCCAGTTTGGCTTTGTCAAAGGCAGATCATGCCTTTTAAACTTGGTTGACTTTTTCAAACAGTCACCAAAGCCATTGATGAGGAAAGGCAGTCCATACAGCCTACCTCGATCTGGTGAAGGCCTTCGATACAATACCCCACTCGGGTATCATTGAAAAACTCATCAGCTTAAATGTTAACCCATACATCACAAGATGGGTTGCAAACTGGCTGAGTGACAGAACCCACAGGGTCAGAGTTGCTGGCGCCATGTCAGACTCAAAGCCTGTCACAAGTGGTGTCCCACAGGGCTCAGTCCTGGGCCCACTCTTGTTTGGCATCTACTTTTCCGAAGTACAAGCAAACACAGGAGGGTTATGGCTGACAAAGTTTGCAGATGACTGCAAACTGGGCGCCATAGTAGAAAACACATCTGACACAGATATCCTTCAGAAATGGATAACTGGTGCCAGAGCCATGGCCTAAAGTTAAATGCCAAAAAATGCATAGTTATACCCTTCGGGATAAACAAGGTTACCCCTAGCTACCAAATAGGTGGCAATTCACTGAGCACAGAAGAAGTTATCAGGGACCTGGGGACCCAGGTTGATAGTAGTCTGTCATTCGACACCCATGTAGCTAAAGTAGTTAGGAAGACCTTCTACATTGCCCACCTTATCATGAAGGGATTCTCATCTAGATCAAGGGAGGTCATAGTCTCCCTATACTCATCACTCATCAGACCAATGATTGAGTACAATGCCCCATTCGGAATGTATCTGACCTGACACTTGCAGCAGCTGGAGAGGCCACAAAAGTTCCTCACCAAAAGGATAAAGGGTCTCAAAAATCTGTCCTATGCTGCCCGACTGAAAGAACTCCAGCTCTATTCAGTCGCTTACCACTTGCTCAGAGGTGACCTTTGCCTAACATACAAGGCCATGTCAAACCCAGATTTGATGAATATGCTTCACCTCAAAAATCTAGATCCATCAGAGCCACAAGGGCGGAGACTTAAACCTCGACACGGCTATTAATAGGACGTGCTGGAGGGATAGATTCATCACCCAAAGACTCCCTATGCTGTTGAACAAAATCCCGGTATATGTGAGGCAGAGCACCTTGCTGGCCTTGTTCAAGAGAAATCTTGACCAATGGATGGGAGATCGCAGATATACCCCAGGGATTACCTCAGTGTCACTGCTCGACAGAGGCACAGCAAAATAATGGGTATAGTTCCCCATACTAAAGGGGTGGCGTAAGCCACAAAACGATGGGCTAGGCTTGTAAATGCCCTCGGGCAGATAGCCTAGTATGAACCTATGAACCTATGAACTATGAACATGACTCCACACACCCAATCAAATAAAATACTGAATGAAATGAAAAACTTAAAACCATATTATCACCCAAATGGTAAAAATTGTTAATCACTGCAAACATCACAGGTACTATCCTTTCACAAAATACTATTAATTATACTTGGTAAGATTTTAATTTTAACACACTGCCAATAGGGATTTGTTCATTAAGCCCAGGGTACAAGCCAGCATTTAACCTCAATTGCCATAACAGTTTATATTGTTCTAGTAAGTCCTCCCAAGTACCCATAGGGTGCCTTAAAACACATTCCAGCCCCAAAAATAAAAAATGATGAGATGGATTGTTGTGGACATGCTTGGCTAAGGAATTAATAGCCTTATTTTTTTCTGATATCAAGGGAGTGCTCATATATTCACTCCCTTAATCTTCTCTGAGTTTTTCTACATAGAAACTGGTGCATTTTTGACATAGGGCCAAATAAACAACACCCTTAGTGTTGGAATTACAGAAAAAAAGTGGATTTGAGATAATGTCCATTAACATAAATATGGTCCATATGCAGAATAAACTTACATTGAGTTCAAAAACCACACTTCCTAATACCAAGCTTTCTGTTAGAATCCAAACCCAAATGCATAACATGGGACTCCAAATAGTTTTTTGTAGCTCTACCTTTTTTGTACACAATAACTGGTCTATCCCCCACCTTGTCAAATCACCATTGAACAAGGAAAAAAATGGATCAGTTCTTGGTAAGAATGTTCCCAATAGCACTGTCTTTTGAATAATATTGCATTACAAAACAGATGGAGAAATCACTCCTCAATGCTTTAGCATGTTTGAAGAATTCATTAACAGACCCAGTGTTGCTTCTAATAAGTGGTACAATATTACCTGTTTGTCTTCTTCCCGTTATATCCATACAGACAGAACTAATACATTGAAAATGATAGCCCTTAGCACTAATCATGTTTGCCAACACTTCACTTTCTTTGTCAAAAAGGTTATTATTTGAAATCATTCTGGCTAAACAAATATATTGGCCCCTGATGATTCCCCTTTTTTGAAAGTTAGGATGGTTATTTTCATAATGTAATAAACTGTTACTATATGTTGGTTTCTTATATATAGTACTCTCAATGCTAAATTTCTCATCATTCTTATATAAAGTGACATCTAGGCAGTTGATAGAAACAGAATTGAAATTATAGATGAATCTCAGAAAAGACATAGCTGTGTTTAAGAATTCAACCAAAGGCACTATATCTGAAAAAATCACCCTCCCATGCAATAAAAATGTCATCCAGGTATTGGGTATACATTCTCCATGGAACTATCTCAAAATTGTTAAACAAGTAGTTCTTTTCCCATTGTATTAAAACAATGTTGGCAAAGATGGGGACACATGTGGCCCCCATCACTACACCTTTAACCTGTTGAAAGTACTGCCCCTCTAAGAAAACAAAATTATTTCTTAACACCAGTTCCATGCATGTATTCAGCTTATAGCCTAGAGAGACAGGGAACACAGCTGGTGAATTTATGTCAGCCTTTCCCAGGTGTGTGTGTGTGTGTGTGTGTTTGTGTGAAAAATCAGATATTCAAGTGTGTGTGTCAGGTATTGAGTTTCTGTGACAGTTTTTCCAGTGTGTGCCAGGTACTTGGAACTGTGACACAGTGTTGCAAGATGGGTCTTGTTTGGGATCTGGAGAGACAGAGAGTCCAGTCCCATTTGAGTGTGTTCCTTGTGTGCTCTTGGGGGAAAAATTGTCTTTGATGCAGAAAGATGCATTTAAAATACTGTGCAAATATATTCCTGTTTTTATTGACCACCTCTCACACTGTCAGTGGTGAAGATTGGAGTGCCTTGATTACTGGCTCTGAGTAAAGACGGGATAGCACAGTAGGCTTAAAGGAAATTATCTATTATGAAAGAAACTACTTACTTTTCTTAAATAATCCCCGGGATTCATGAAGCTCGGCGCAAGGCCGGTGTAAGGCTTGCGCCGGCAGTGCAGTGTATAATCGGCACAGCAGCGCCACATGCATAGTAATGAGTGCGCGCCGCAACCACAGACACGTACAGAGGGCACGTGCGTGAGCCCAAGTAGGATGCGCCCGTAGGCGTGGCCAAGTCGGCAGGCGATGAGCAACCTAAAGTGCTGACTGTCACAGGCCGCCTGCAATAGTAACCGCACCAGCCAGGGTCCGTGGATAATGAAACGTACGCAGAGTATGCAACATAGTACCCATTCACACAAAACGGAGAACCAAACATTAACCCACGAAGTCCAAATTGTACCCATCCAAGGAACAAAGGATACGCATAATACCATGTCCGTCACGCAATGCACTGTCAGTGGGCATACCCAGTGAAGGTGTACCGCAGCATGTCAGCGCGCCGCACCTACACACAAGTAGCCCCATGGGCATGGTCACCAGCAGTAGTGAGAGTACACAGCCGGGCAGCCGTGTCGATATAACAACCAGAAGGAAAACAGATACCCTAAACACAGACAAACATGTGCATAGCAACATGTACTACACCCAGCAACGTGTCTGCCGTGATACACATAGGACGGCGTATGCCGAAGCGTAATATCCAGAAGCAGAACCCATGCATGCAAATGTAATACACTATAGCCCCATCATAGCACGTAACCCGCACCCATGTACGACCGTACACCCAACCCAGCTAGCAGCCTTGCGCAGCTGCACACCTACACACAATGGGTATACCTGAAATGTAGTATGAAGTATTATTCTAGGCAGTGCCACGCGGGCAAATATGTACCCCACATGTCATCATCCCACCTCAGGTACTGATATCCAAATGGCTGCATGTGAATGTGTCGGCAGAATGTGTACATCCCGCATGTGGTATGGACCTGTCGAAACCCCATAGGCGTTCACACGCCACGGTGCCCATAACTGTACACATCTGGACAAAGCAGTATGTTCAGCCACCATACTGATGATTAGCTATGCAGACATGTCAAACACAACACATATGGCGGAACATCTGCCCACCAAGCAGGATGCCCCAACAGGGTGCCACATGCACAGAAGGTGAAGGTGGGACATCACACATTGAGAATAGTGTTGCCAGATGGCCAAACACCCACGGCCAATGCAAAGGATGGAATAACATGTATATGCCTGGATGAATGGGTATGTCATAGCATGGGAATAGGCCAAGCTATCCAACATAATAGCCATGCGTACCAGATACAAACTGCCAGTACCACGCAGTAGTAATGCAGGAAGGCATACACGACTGTGGGAATATCACAGGACATATGGCACGTGCCGAGTGTTGACGCATGACACAAATGTCCAGGATGGGGCTCCCTGCAAAGAGGAACATGTGCCAACCCCACCCCCCACAGATGTACCGGCAGTGGAAACACAACCCAAACACACACCAACACCACCGTCCATCCCACGATAGCAACGGAGGCTGGTCAAAGACCACCGTGATGCGTGCACAAACAGGGACACGTGTAACCGTTGCCCTAACAACCCCCCACAGGCCAGTGAATAATAGTATGGACATATGCATGTAATGCTGTGAAGGATGTGTGGTAGTCCTCAGTATCACAGAGGTAGGTACACAGATACACTGTAATCAACCGTGACGTATGTGCACTGTACACAGCATACCTGCAGGTAATACATAGTTCAATCATGTGCCACAGACATATACACATACGAATGAGGACAGGGGATAGACAAGTGTGAATGGGACAAACTATGAACATAGGTTCATAGGTACATAGTAGGCTATCTGCCCAAGGGCAGCTATAACCCTAGCCCATAGTTATGTTGCCTTTGCCACCCCTCCAGTCTGAAGAAAACAATGCCTATTATATTGCTGTACCTCTGTCAAGCAGTGACATTGAAGTAATCCCTGGGGTATATCTGCAATCTCCCATCCATTGGTCAAGATCCCCCTCGAACAAGGCCAGTGAGGTGCTCTGCCTCACATGTACTGGGATGTTGTTCCACAGCATAGTGAGTGTCTGGGTGATGAATCTGTCCCTCCAACACATTCTATTAATGACCGTGTCAAGGTTCACGTGACCTGCCCCTGTGGTTCTGAGGGATGTAGATTCATTAGGTGAAGCATAGTCATCAAATATGGGTCGACATGGCCTTGTATGTCAGGCACAGGTCACCACTGAGCAAGTGGTATGTGACTGAATGGAGCAGGAGTCCTTTCAGTCGGGCAGCATAACACATATTCCTGAGACCCTGCATCCGTTTGACGATGAACTTATGGGGCCTTCCCAGCTGCTGCAGGTGTCAGGTCAGATACCTTCAGAACGGGGCATTGTACTCAATCATAGGTCTAATGAGTGATGAGTACAAGGAGACAATGACCTCCCCTGATCTAGATGTTAATCCCTGCATGATCAGGGGGGCAATGTAGAAGGTCTACCTAACTACGTTAGCAACGTGTGTCGAATCTAACGGTTACTGACAACCTGGGTCCCCAGATCCCTGGTAACTCCCTCTGTGCTCAGTGGATTGCCACCTATATGGCAGCTAGGGGTAACCTTGTTCTTCCCGAAGGGTATGACTATGCATTTCCCGGCATTTAGCTGTAGGCCATGTCCCTGGCACCAGATATCCATATCTGTGAGGCCCTTCTGAAGGATAGCTGTGTCAGATGTGCATCCCACTATAGCACCCAGTTCGCAGTCATCTGCAAACATTGTCAGCCATAACCCCCCTGTGTTTGCTTGTACTTTGGAAATGTAGATGCTGAAAAAGTGTGGACCCAGGACTGAGCCCCGTGGGACACCGCCTGTGACCGGCTGTGAGTCTGACATGGTGCCAGCAACTATGACCATGTGGGTTCTGTCACCTAGCCAGTTTGCAACCCATCCTGCGATGTACGGGTTCACATCCAAGCCGATGGGTTTATCAATGATACCTGAGGGGGGTATTGTGTTGAAGGCCTTTGCCAGGTCAAGGTAGGCTGTATGGACTGCCAGACCCTCATCAATGGCCTCGGTGACTGTTCCTAAAATGTCAACCAAGTTTAAAACGCATGATCTGCCTTTGACCAAGCCAAACTGGGTTGGATGCAAAGTATGCAAGTCCCCTATGTCTTCATCTATGAGTTCCAGTATGATCCTTCTCCATGGCTTTGCAGATAAGGCTTGTCAAGCTAATGGGACGGTAATTACCAGGGTCAGTGGAGGCACTGCCCCTGTGAAGTGGGACTACAGTCACCGTGCGCCACAACTTGGGTACATTACCTGAGGTGAGGCTAAGATTAAACAGCTGTCCTAACTGTGGGTCTAATTCCTCAATGAGTTCGTGGAGTACACAGCCGGGACACCATATGGTCCCATGGATGCTGTGTTTACTGCCTTGGAGAGAGCAATTCCCACCTGTGCATTACAGATGTTTTGGGGGCCACAATCCTCTGGTACAGATATCTCTCCATGTGGGGGGGAGATGTTTGCACCGAACCTGTCAGCCAGTATGTTGGCAATGTGTGTAGGTTCAGTAAACTTCACATCATTCTGAACCCAGTCCGAGCATATCTGAGAGTGTCCTCCCAGGTGTCCAACATAGCTAAAGAAGGCCGTATGATTGTCTTTCGAGTCCTTGGTGATATATCTGTCGGATTTGCCCTGGATGATGTCATGAGAGCTTGTAGTTCTTCAGATATAATGAGCAAGGGTGTCATACCTTACAAGGATTCTGCTCTGTCTTGTAGTAGCTACCTCCTTTCATTGTAGAGCTTGTGTATGGCTGGGGTACACCAGACTGGATGCTTGGCTTTGGTACAAAGAGTCATAGTTGTGTAAGGGATTGCCTGATCCATGCAGTCCTGTAGGTGCTGGTAGAAGGCATATGTAAGTGATTCAGTGGCTTGAGTAATGTTTACCACTGGCTCAGGGGCCTTAAAGGAGACCACACTAGTGTTTAGAAGTGTGAAGTCGGCTTTTGAGAAAGCCATATGTATGGTAACCGGCACCACCCACAGCATTGTATGCCAATAGCAGAAGCTATTGTATGTTGTCCAAACACACGTGTCCTTACACATGGAACATCATAGCAATAAACCACGCCTGGATGTGGGTGATGCTAGACATACCCAAGGCAGACGTGGCGCGTTCCCGAGGCCGACGCCCGAGGGACCACACACATAGCAGGCCTTAGGCATAGGCCAAGTAGGCAGCTGCCTAGGGCGACGCTCTGCTAGGGGCACCTTTCCAGCCTTTATTCGGTGTAGGTAGACCAGGATGGGGGTAGCGGGTGATGTGGTGGGGGCACCATGGAGTCATTTTGCCTAGGGCACCACCTGACCTAAGGCCACACCTACAGTACCCACACCCAGACGCTGGTCATTGCTAGTATGCTATATCATCTATGGAAAGAAACCATATATTCCCAGACATAATGGCACAGCATAATGCCTGTCCGCCGCCCAAAGCAGACATATGGCACCCACGGCGGTGCGGACGTACTGCGCGAGATGCCCGTAACCAATGTCGACACTGTCACGCTATGTGAAATAATGTCAACATAGCGATTCAATACTAAACAGCGATGGAGAGCCCAATGTCCCCGTTGCTGAGCTGTACAACCTGTTCCGCCATGTTAAATGTGTGTAGCAGAGCGGGACTGCCCCAAACTAAGCAACGGACATGTCCGTGGCTCGGTGGAAGCCGTCATGCAATGTTAAACCCATGTAATATAGCGATACAGGTTATAAATACCGAGGTTTAGTAATGGAAATAGGTCCGTTCGACCAGACCGTGTGCAATTACTATAACAAGATCTACAACGGGCACGCCGGCCAATCAGCACACACGGTTAGGAATAATGGTGGAGGGGATATGGTATCATAGACACGGACAAACCGTGCCCATGTGACTCGTCTGACATTTGTACACGGTCAAGGCAGTTCCGTACACTAGGCGGACAAGACCAAACCCAAAGCACCACAGGAACACCCTGACAATCGAAGGCCTGTATGCGTAGGGGATATAAGACCCTGTGATCTGAATATCCCTGCGGTCACGACATATGCATCCTGGGCCATGAGCGGGAGGGAATGAGGAATGTTTAACATGTAGTACCGCACCTTTCCCAGCAGGAGAATGGATGCCTGTGATGTACGTGAGTGCGGGGGGGTGGGGCAGGGGGATATGTAAATTTAGCTAAGTACCATGGGTATGCATGTAAATGAGACTGAACAGCTAACGTGTAGTGGTCACAGTAACCGGCAAATGTGAATGCAGTCCCGTTTGAATTATGACTATAGAACATATAAATGTGCATCGCAGTAATGTGTCCATGCCGCAAAGACTGTTACATGTGTAAAGGTGAAAGTGCATTCCGCACACGTCCGTCAACCGGATCAGAGATATGTTACCGGAACAGTCACAACTAACACAGGCCACGTAACCACACAGACCCAGTAAACATATGTAACTAGAATACGGATATGCATGTGCGCCTGCGCGTAACCCACAATTAGGAAATGCAAGTGCGCGTGTGTGTGATCCGCTCACAGCAGGGAATGTTAAGGCCGTGTCCTCCACGTCAATCATACATGTCTCAAAACTGTCAGCCCCTGAAAGTATGGAATCGGGCAATGCCATGTAAAGTACCGTTAGAAATAGTGAGAAACACACGCTATGTGATAAGAAAACATAGAATGTGGATAGAATAACGTGTGCGTTAGTAGTATGGATAGACGACGGTTATACATCTGTAACTCGACCCACTTATCAGAAGGTGCCCCTGTACGAAAAGTGTTCAGTGGGCTCACACTTGTTGACTGGGCTAGGCTAGCTGGATATATGTCCAGTGTCAGCAGAGGCCCGTGGAGAAATGCTCCACACACAATAATAGCACAACATACCAAAGTACTCATATATGTAACCAAAGAAGAACAACAATAGAAAGTGTCCTGAAAGGACTGGTTACACACAGATCACAGACGACAGAGAAATATATGGCCAGTGGAAGCACATCACAATTATGGGATCATGTCCCTATAGAAGCAATAAAGTCTCACATGACACGCCAGCGAATTGCCAGATAGACACAGGTCAATGTAACACACAGCAACATTAAGGGCCAACCAGCCATACACCATGCCCGAACCTGTACAGTGGAAAGGTATGGCATGGTAATTGATGTGTGTACACAGGTAATCCACAGACAGTAACAAAGCAAGGTATGAAACGAGGGGTTCACATGTATATATCTACACACAGCAGTCCGACGGCCCATATATATGACGCATGGACATAGATTTGTCACCTGAAAACAAGATGTAAACAACTACAGTTTAGTCCATATCATATCGATATAGTAATAATACAGTCATATTCATATTTAACATTGTGACCCTTATTTACATTCATATTTATACAAAATATGCATGTAATTGTACTTATTTATTCCATGATTTGGAATCTTAATGCAACAATTATACACATTGATATACAAAAGCATTACCAACACACTACATTCTAAGGTTTACTCACAACAATTATCAACTATGTTTCAATATACTGATGGTATTGGCCAATATTGTATTTATATTAACACATCGTTGTTGTATCATTGTTTCCATTCAGTAATGTATGCAACACTGAGTTCTACATGTCACTTAGGTTCATAGGTTCATAGGTTAATACTAGGCTATCTGCCCAAGGGCATTTATAAGCCTAGCCCATAGTTATGTGGCTTTCGCCACCCCTTTAGTTTGAATAAAAACTATGCCTATCATTTTGCTGTGCCTCTGTCAAGCAGTGACGCTGAAGTAATCCCTGGGGTATATCTGCAATCTCCCATCCATTGGTCAAGATTCCTCTTGAACAAGACCAGAGAGGTGCTCTGCCTCACATGTACCGGGATTTTGTTCCACAGCATAGGGAGTCTCTGGGTGATGAATCTGTCCCTCCAGCACGTTCTATTTATAACCGTGTCAAGGTTTAAGTCTCCGCCCTTGTGGTTCTGAGGGATCTAGATTTTGAGGTGAAGCATATTCATCAAATCTGGGTTTGACATGGCCTTATATGTCAGGCACAGGTCACCTCTGAGCAAGCGGTATGAGACTGAATAGAGCTGGAGTTCTTTCAGTCGGGCAGCATAAGACATATTTTGAGACCCTTTATCCTTTTGGTGAGGAACTTTGGGCCTTTCAAGCTGCAGCAGGTGTCTGGTCAGATACATTCCGAACGGGCATTGTACTCAATCATAGGTCTAATAAGTGATGAGTACAGGGGACGATGACCTCCCTTGATCTAGATGTGAATCCTTCATGATCAGGTGGGTGATATAGAAGGTTTTCCTAACTACTTTAGCAACATGAGTGTCAAACGAAAGGCTACTGTCAACCTGGGTCCCCAGATCTCTGATGACTTTTTCTGTGCTCAGTGGATTGCCACCTATATGGTAGCTAGGGGTAGCCTTGTTTTTCCCAAAGGGTATGACTAGGCTCTTTTTGGCGCTTAACTTCAGGCCATGGCTCTGGCACCAGTTATCCATTTCTGTGAGGCCCTTCTGGAGGATATCTGTGTCAGATGTGTTTTTCGACTATGGCCAGTTTGCAGTCATCTGCAAACTTTGTCAGCCATAACCCTCCTGTGTTTGCTTGTACTTCAGAAAAGTAGATGCCGAACAAGAGTGGACCCAGGACTGATTCCTGTGGGACACCACTTGTGACAGGCTTTGAGTCTGACATGGCTCCAGCAACTCTGACCCTGTGGGTTCTGTCACTTAGCCAGTTTGCAACCCATCTTGTGATGTATGGGTTTACATTCAAGCTGATGAGTTTTTCGATGATACCTGAGTGGGGTATTGTGTCAAGGCCTTTGCCAGGTCGAGGTAGGCTGTATGGACTGCCTTTCCTCATCAATGGCCTTGGTGACTGTCTCAAAAGTCAACCAAGTTTAAGAGGCAGGATCTGCCTTTGACAAAGCCAAACTGAGTTGGATCCAAAGTCTGCAAGTTCCCTATGTCTTTATTTATGAGTTCCATTATGATCCTCTCCATGGCTTTGCAGATAAGGCTTGTCAAGCTAATGGGCGGTAATTTCCAGGGTCTGTGGAGGCACCGCCTCTTATGAAGTGGGACCACAGTCGCAAGGCGCCACTCCTTGGGTAATGATCCTGAGGTGAGGCTAAGATTAAACAGCTGTCCTAACTGTGGGTTTAATTCCTCATTGAGTTCATGAAGCACACAGCCGGGACACCATCCGTCCCATGGATGCTGTGTTTTTGCCTTAGTGAGGCAGTTCTCACCTGGCGCTGGAGATGTTTGGGGGCTACAATCCTCTGGAATAGATATCTCCTTTTGGGGAGGGGAGAAGTTTGCACTGAACCTGTCAGCCAGTATGTTGGCAATGTGTGTAGGTTCAGTAATTTTCACATCATTTTGAACTAATTCTGAGCATATCTGGGAGTTTCCTCCTAGGTTTCTAACATAGCTAAAGAAGGCCTTATGATTCTCTTTAGAGTCCTTGGCGATTTTTCTCTCAAAATTTGCCTTGGATGATTTTATGAGAGCTCTTAGTTTTTTACTTATAATGATCAAAGGTGTCTTACCTTTGCATCCACCGGATAATGCTAAATGCACTTTATCATCAAGACTTGGAGCACGGTCCACTGAACTATGAGCAAGTCTATTAATTAGTTGACTTTAAACTGACTCTGAAGGAAGTATATAAGGGACGACTATCTAATGTATCTCATACCACGTTGCCCCATGTTAGTGGGTGAAAGAGCTCAGTATCCTATGACTGTGGAGTGTATTGTTTTTGTCATCGTCTGTCTTGGCATGGTTTATGTTCAAGAATGTCTTTTATGAAGATGACCAGGACTCAGGGTTTGCTGTATTTCCGCTTACTGGAACATGGATATAGATAGGCCAAGTAATACATAATATGGGTAAGAAGAAAGGAACAGTTTACCAAGAAAAAACTAGGAAAAGGACCCACCAGGTCCTAAACTGAGAGCACCAAGCAAACACAATGTAGTGCTACGAAAACCAAGTGTTCCAAAAATGAACCCAAATGGTGTAAATCCAAAGATGCAAGTTAGCAACTGCTTTAAATAATCCTCAGAAGTCCCAATAGGAAAGATTCGCCACTTTATTGTCAAAATAACACCACCAAAACAAGTAGATCAGCGCTACCCGGTCTTACCGGGCTTATTCAAGTGTAATTAGCTAAACCAATAACTCTAGCTTTTATAGAACTAATTGATTAAAATATCACCATGGTACTGATGTTTACTTGGTTCAAATGGTTCACAAACAACTTTTAACATAAAGAATGAATTTAGTTTGAATTCATATAAGTTTTATACATACATTTTAACAATGCATTTATTGTGTCGAGCATTTTTAAATATGTATTTGTCTCTTTAATGCTTGTAGAAGTGGATTTAATTTATTTACAATATGGTGATATTTTAATCAATTAGTTAATTAACAGAACGCACTTGCGCTATAAAAGCTAGAGTTATTGGTTTAGCTAATTACACTTGAAAATGCCCGGTAAGACCGGAAAGTGCTGATCTACTTGTTTTGGTGGTGTTATTTTGACAATAAAGTGGCAAATTTTTCCTATTGGGACTTCTGAGGATTATTTAAAGCAGTTGCTAACTTGCATCTTTGGATTTACACCATTTGGGTTCATTTTTGAAAAACTTGGTTTTCGTAGCACTACATAATATGGGTAGTCAAACAGACATCCGCGATTGGGGAACATACAGCAGCAGTCAAAACCACTGGCCAGATGGTGACAGTCCAACAAGTTCTACACTTTACATATGCACATTGGTGTCCATTGTAGGACCCAAAATTGATCCGTACGCAATATCAACCAGCTGCGATCGGCCAAAAGAAGTGACAGCCGTGACTACGGCACAGCTAGACATATGCACCACCAGCGTGTTTAAGGTTGATGACAAGTGTCCATGAAATGCAGGACATATGAACAGAAATCCCCAGATTGTCGAGTCCATAGAAGTGCGTCCACATCCCAGTCCCGCACACATGAAGGATGTGTAATGGGTACCGTCGAGGGTTGCAGCCATAGGATCCTGGGTATGCAGAAATGGGGCTCGGTGTTGTTTGGCAGATAATCCGTTGTCCCGCCCCGTGGGAGGGATGTGGGTATAGCACATGCCTTACTCCTCACTAATAATGCAAAGCATCCACCGGATAATGCTAAATGCAGGTGTGGAATGTGTACAGCCCTATACCAGTGTCCAGTAGGCAATTCCCATGGATGGACAAGCGTACGACCAAGATGGCACCCATAACTGGAAACCTGGTGGAATTACACAGCTGCAGTAAGGCATAACACAGGAAATACAGATAGGGACTACAGTAGACACTCCCCATACAAAGTCAGACCGCCGAGCGAATACCGGCATACACAGCACTCAATCTGCCAGCACCAAAATGGGGATCACTCGCTTCCATACTGCGGAACAAATGGGCGACCTGTGGAACACATACTAATGGCACACTAACAACTTCAACTAGGAAGGTCATAGGATGGTTAAACTATGGCGTTCCCACTTATACAGAACATCCTTCAATTAATTAATAGGATTAATGTCAATTGACCGTGGAATACACCTAATCAACATCAAATAACCGCTGGCACCTTATGGCACACAATCCAAAAAATACATAGGTAGATGAAACAGTCAACGTAGAAATTGTCCAGGACAGTGCCCAAATGGTATACAAAGGTTCCTTCATAGACAAGTAAGTGCTTTCACCCGTAGGCTCCGTCAGACTTACACATAACATAAAAGCATCCAGGCTTTAAATATCCCTCCTTACACTTCCATTGGTCAATTTCTCAGCAAACAATGAACAATTAACCACAGCATATAAAGCACAGATGCAATGTTAACTACACACACATATATTAACATCTCCAAAAACATCCTATTAAAACATGTATTATATGATATTGTACTATGCCTAATACTCATCAATCAAAGATCTAACAATATATATAGAAGATATGTATATCATATCAATGTAATACAGTGGTAAACAACTGAAAGAGTGGACTAATGTGTGTTAACTGTATATCTGTACCTAAACTACATTCCTGTTACTTGGATTTAAGCCACCTGCTTCTCAAAAGAGGCTTAATCAGTGTTTCATCATTCAGCCCTGGTGTGTGGTCAACTCTCCACCTAATAATCCATATCAATCCGCATTCTAAAGCATAGTTGATGAGGTACCCCCCTCTGGTATTATAACCTAGCCTTTGTAAAACACTGAATGTAAACGTATGCCTTGTGATGTGCTCATAGCCAGCCGTAGGCATACGCCAATCCTGCGGCTGCCTAGGGCGCTGCACTAGTAGGGCCACCTTTCTAGTAGGTATGTCATGTAGGTACACCAGGATGGGGGCACCATGTGTTGTGGTGGTGGGCGCCATGGAGCCCTATAGCCTAGGGCAGCGGACGATCTAAGGCCGCTGCCGTAGGAGGGGTAGTACGGTCTGCAGGTATGTGCTGTAGTGCACATGAAACAGCAGTCTACAAGAATTACCCATAGTGGCGACACCTGCACAGACGGCTATAGCGGGACACACACACGACCATGCATACAGCTCAGATAGACATACACACACCATAAACAGGCAATTATACACAAGGTTTATGGCGTGTATGGGTACAGTGTCAGTACAGCAAGGATAGCTCTCTGCCACGATATCCAGCAGATGTCTCTAGGGCATTCTGGAATACGGACGTTGCATGGACAATGAGTGGATATGCATCGTACCACAGTTCTATGTGTCAGCCGTGCAAATATGCGATACATGGGAGAGACAGCTGTCCATGCAAGAGCAGCACTATGGGCACAACATAGGTATGTATATATACAATGAGAGAGATACAGACGGACACATGTGGCAAGGCCGTGAGTGTAACGTACAAAGCACCACCCCACCACACCACAGCAGGGCGCACGTGGAGAACACGCTATGGAGGTCGCCAACCACAGCAGGCATACAGGCAGTCCATGAGCTGCGTCTCACCATCCACAAACACAGAGATGGCGGCAGGATATAAGTGTTCTGCGGAAACTCTAAAGCCATACCCTATGAACCCATGCGGCTGGGAGCATAGACACACACACACAGCTGGCAGGCATGGTGATTGACCACACCCCCACATACCCAACCGCACAACAGTATGACACAGGTATGGAACGCACTACATGGACCACTGAACACAGCACCGTCAGAGGCACACGTCCAGGTGGGTGACAACATCCGTAAAGGAATAGCCGCCGATAGCCAAGTTATGTGTTGCCAAGCGTCTAAAATAACTACACTCTACTAGGGCAGCTGTGAACACACACACCCCACACACACACGGGGAAGGGACGGGAGTTGAACCTACGCCTACCTACATGAACACACTACAGCATGATGAACTTACAGAACGCGCTACCGAGATTACTGAGCACAGCGCTGTCAGAGGCATACTTCTAGGCGGGTGACATCATCCGTAAGGGAATAGCTGGCAATAGCCAAGGTATGTGTTGCGGCTGCCTAGCATGTCCATCTGCAGAGGCAGCTGGAAACACACACACACACACACACACACCTCACACACACACGGGGAAGGGCCGGGAGTCGAACCTACACCTACCTACATGAACACACTACAGCATGATGAACTTACAGAACGCGCTACCGAGATTACTGAGCACAGCGCTGTCAGAGGCATACTTCTAGGCAGGTGACATCATCTGTAAGGGAATAGCTGGCAATAGCCAAGGTATGTGTTGCTGCGCCTAGCATGTCCATCTGCAGAGGCAGCTGGAAACACACACACACACACACACACACACACACACGGGGAAGGGCCGGGAGTCGAACCTACGCCTACCTACATGAACACATTACAGCATGATGAACTTACAGAATGCACTACCGAGATTACTGAGCACAGCGCTGTCAGAGGCATACTTCTAGGCGGGTGACATCATCTGTAAGGGAATAGCTGGCAATAGCCAAGGTATGTGTTGCGAAGTGTCTAAAAGCATGTCCATCTGCAGAGGCAGCTGGAAACACACACACACACACACCTCACACACACACAAGGAAGGGCTGGGAGTCGAACCTACACCTACCTACATGAACACACTACAGCATGATGAACTTACAGAATGCGCTACCGAGATTACTGAGCACAGCGCTGTCAGAGGCATACTTCTAGGCGGGTGGCATCATCCGTAAGGGAATAGCTGGCAATAGCCAAGGTATGTGTTATGGCGCCTAGCATGTCCATCTGCAGAGGCAGCTGGAAACACACAAACACACCTCACACACACACGGGGAAGGACCAGGAGTCGAACCTACGCCTACCTACATGAACACACTACAGCATGATGAACTTACAGAACGTGCTACCGAGATTACTGAGCACAGCGCTGTCAGAGGCATACTTCTAGGTGGGTGACATCATCCGTAAGGGAATAGCTGGCAATAGCCAAGGTATGTGCTGCGAAGCGTCTAAAAGCATGTCCATCTGCAGAGGCAGCTGGAAACACAAACACACACACACACCTCACACACACACGGGGAAGGGCTGGGAGTCGAACCTACGCCTACCTACATGAACACACTACAGCATGATGAACTTACAGAACGCGCTACCGAGATTACTGAGCACAGTGCTGTCAGAGGCATACTTCTAGGCGGGTGACATCATCCGTAAGGGAATAGCTGGCAAAAGCTAAGGTATGTGTTGCGCGGCCTAGCATGTCCATCTGCAGAGGCAGCTGGAAACACACACACACCTCACACACACACGAGGAAGGGCCGGGAGTCGAACCTACACCTACCTACATGAACACACTACAGCATGATGAACTTACAGAACGCGCTACCGAGATTACTGAGCACAGCTGTCAGAGGCATACTTCTAGGCGGGTGACATCATCCGTAAGGGAATAGCTGACAATAGCCAAGGTATGTGTTGCGGCGCCTAGCATGTCCATCTGCAGAGGCAGCTGGAAACACACACACACACACACCTCACACACACACGGGGAAGGGCCGGGAGTCGAACCTACACCTACCTACATGAACACACTACAGCATGATGAACTTACAGAACGCGCTACCGAGATTACTGAGCACAGCGCTGTCAGAGGCATACTTCTAGGCGGGTGACATCATCCGTAAGGGAATAGCTGGCAATAGCCAAGGTATGTGTTGCGAAGCATCTAAAAGCATGTCCATCTGCAGAGGCAGCTGGAAACACACACCACCACCCCCCCCCACACACACACACACACACAGGGAAGGGCCTGGAGTCGAACCTATGCCTACCTACAAGAACACATTACAGCATGATGCATTTACAGAACGCGCTACCGAGATTACTGAGCATAGCACTGTCAGGAGGCATACCCCTAGGTGGGTGATATAATCTGCAGAGGCAAGGCAGCCGATAGGGAATGAAGACAGGGTGCGCAGTCACACAGCATGTTACCATCCCAAGGTGGGCGTACAGTAACACGGTAGTGCTGCAGTCGGGAATACCAACTAACTATGGAGCAGTTCATCACGACATGGATACGGGATGCACCACATACAGTATACCCTATGAGAGGGCATCCGGCGTGCACGATGTAGGCAGCCATTGTGGCATAACAACCACATATGACTCACCTGGATGGTCACCATGGCTATGCAGGATGTCATTGGCCATGGCTACATGCCTAGTAGCAGACATCGGTGCCGACTGTAGTGTGTACCCCCGAATGGCATACTGGCCATGCCCTCACACCTAGCAGTTGTGAAGGGGAGACAGACATGCTCACGGGGTATCAACGCAGACGGGCGCGGTGTGCACTGTACTGTGTGTCCATCTACACAGCTGCTTACTGGGCATGCTCAGACACTTAGAATCTGCACAGTGCAGACATGCATACACATGGGGTGAAATCATGTAAGGCAGAATGTGGACCATCGTTTGTCTCCACCCACACAACAGCAACCCGGCCATGCCACAGACGTGGCGGTTGCAAAGGGGAAACAGGCATGCACACGGGGTATCAACGCAGACGGGCGCGGTGTGCACTGTACTGTGTGTCCATCTACACAGCTGCTTACTGGGCATGCTCAGACACTTAGAATCTGCACAGTGCAGACATGCATACACATGGGGTGAAATCATGGAAGGCAGAATGTGGACCGTCATGTGTGTCCACCCACACAACAGCAACCCGGCCATGCCACAGACGTGGTGGTTGCGAAGGGGAAACAGGCATGCACACGGGGTATCAACGCAGACGGGCGCGGTGTGCACTGTACTGTGTGTCCATCTACACAGCTGCTTACTGGGCATGCGCAGCCTGTGATGTACCAGATGCATAACACAGGCGTACGCGGTAATACACACATGAAGGGAAGGTGGACACATGTCTGTGGTATGCACCCCCTACAGGGTGTAGCGGTGTTCACTGGGACACATACCCTTGTACAGTTTGCCTGTGACAGCTGTGATACCATACCACAGTCCATGTTCCATGTATGTCGACACACATGTCACAACGTAGCAATGCATACACACATGGCAACAGGGGATACATGTGACACGTGGGATTCTAGGCCAGTGTAGTACTCCATTTAGTATACATGTACTTTACCTATGTAGGAATACTATGGGAGCAGGTGCAGAGCTTTTGTGATATAGAGAACAGACAGTCGGGATTGCAAGCAGAGAGGTTATACACGTAAACCTGCAGAGCACGGAGCCAGATATAGTGTAACTGATTAATACCAGCGTTAACATACGATCACTCATACAATCATCCAAGGCCGCCTGTGGGACTGGACCTGCAAAGGACACATAAGACAACCATAAGGCCTTACTTAGCTGTGGTAGGAACATGGGTGGAAGCACACAGTTATGCTCGGAATTACTCCAGAATGGTACAATGATCACTGAACCCACAGACATTGCCAACAAACCAGCATACAGGTTCCGTGCATACATCTACCCTCCCCCCCCCAAGAGGGGACGTATCCATCCCACCAGAGTCTAGCCTCCCAAACATCCCGTATGCCCAGGAGAGAGCTGATATCTGTTAAGCAGTGAACACAGCATCAATGGGACCAGATGGTGTCCCCGGCTGTGTGCTACACAACCTCATTGAGGCCCTCACCCCGCACATAAGGCTGCTGTTTCATCTTAGCCTTACTACGGGCTATGTACCCGATGGATGGCATACGGCAACTGTGGTCCCACTACACCAGGGTAGTGCTCCTATGGACTCTGTACATCCCTGCCCTATAAGCTTGACAAGCCTTGTCTGCAAAGCTATGGAGAGGTCCATACTGGAGCCCATAAATAAAGACATTGGTGTACGGCAAATACCGGAACATACCCACATCGGCTTAGTCAAGGGCAGATCCTGCCTCCCGAACCTGGTCGACCTGTTTGGAGGAGTCACTAAGGCCATTGATGGGGGTACGTCGGTTTGCACAGACTACCATGACCTGGCGGGAGCGTTCAAACCATATTCCACGTGGGCATCATAGAAAGGCTCACCAGCGTAGATGTAGAGACATATGTCACATGATGGTTTGCCAGCTGGATGGAGGTCAAACCCCACAGGGTTTGTGTTCCTGGTGCCATGTCAGACTCCAAGCTGGTCCCGAGTGGTGGCCCACAGGGCTCAGTCCTGGGCCCCCTCCTGTTCGGCATTCAACTTTCCAATGTGCATGCAAACATAGGGGATTGTGGCAGACAAGGTATGCAGATGACTGCACACCGGCCACCATACTCAACACCCCATCAGACACGGACATCCACCTGGGGTCTCATAGAAATGGATAACTGGTGCCAGAGCCATGGCCTGAAGCTACATGCCAGGGAAGGTATAGACCTACCCTTTGGGAAAGACATGTTCACCCCGAATTACCATATAGGTAGTAATCCATTAAACATGCTGGACGTGATCAGGGACATGGGTACCAAACCTGTCGGTAACCTCTCTCGACACTCACATTGCCAATGTGGTTGGGAAGACATTCCACTGTGCCCACCTGGTCATGAAGGGATTCACATCCACATCAGGGGAGGTCATTGTACCCCTGTACTCTTCACACATCAGACCAATGATTGGGTACAACGCCACATTTGGAATGTACCTAACCTGACACCTGCAGCACTCGGAAGGACCTCAAACATTCCACAACACAGGGATAAAGGTGCTGAAACATATGTCACACGCTGCCCGACTGAGGGGACTCCGGCTGTATACCTTCTCATACCGTCTGCTCTGAGGTGATCTGTGCCTGACATACATGGCCATGTCCGACCTGGGTGACATGGACATGTTCCACCTCCTAGGCTCCAAACAACCACGGGCACGGAAGCAACTGACAGAAACCTCAACACGGACATAAATAGGACATGCTGGAGGGACAGGTTCATCGCCCAGAGACCCCCTACAACATGGAAAAGATTCCCAGCCCCTGTGAAGCAGAGCCCCTCACTGACAGTGTTCAAGAGTAATCCTGACGTGTGGATGGGAGATCGTAGGTATGCGCCAGGCATCATCTCTGTGTCACTGCTGGACAGAGGGACAGCGGACCAATGGATATAGTATCCTCACCCTAAGGGGTGGTGAAAGCCACACACACTCTGGCTAGGCTTACACATGCCGTAGGGCACATAGCCTGGTATGTACCTATGCACCTATGTACCTATGTAGGAGTCCATGCAGGTTGCGGGTACCTGTGGTATGCTGATATTGCCAGATGTGCCTGTGGGTAACCCACAGCTACACGTGGGGGACTGATAACAGTGCTCCCAGTAGGCACATGCAAGTACACCATATGAGGCATACAGGTTAACAGAACCAACATGGTGCTACACATGTAACCGTCACACATACCGTGTACACAGCTCAATGTATGCTGCACCTGCACTACATGGTACGTCTGCTGCATGATGTCAGTACACAACCCACATCACATACGCACCTGTCACCTGTCATACACAACCACTGCAACATACAAATCACGCACTATGCGGACACAGGTATCACATACACCTCTCACTAACTTGTCCACCCTGTGCATCAGAATAAATTTGCATAACTGTGCACCGATGGTGTGGATGACAGTGCTGCGGCAGAGGCTTCATCATATGCAAAGGGTGATATGTGTGCCAGTGGCATAGGCTGTACCAATGGATGACATCATGTGTGTGTGTAAGGGCCGGTGCATTTACTGGGCATGACTGTACAGAATGCATGTGGATGTGGTGGAGCCCTACAGTTGTGTCTGCTGTGTGTGGGTATGTGTGTACACAGTTCAGCCATCTGTGATACCTACACGTGGTATACTTGGCAGCCCCAGACTGTACAGTGCAGGTTGTACGGCTCACTGTGTCCGTCTGCGGCCACGTGACCCATGCCTGCCTGGGGTCGCATGGGCACTACCGGGTGGAGGTATGGAGTGGCCACTCTCCGATGACACATGTCCACTGGAACCGTGTCCACGCTGGGACCGGCCAGGGCCACGTCCACGTGGCCTGCTGTGTCCTGGTGTGGTTGGTGTAGCACCAGCTGCACTGCTGCTGCTACCGGCACTGTGTGAGTGGGCATGAGAGGTGGCACGCACACGTCGACCTACACTAGGTGGTGTTGCTGGCCTACGGCCACGTGTCCTATGCCTCACCCCTACCAGGTGTTCCAGCACAGACAGCTCACGCCATGGATTGACATGCCTCGGTCGAGGATTCCAACCATCTCACCTAATCGCCTATCCAGAACATTAGCAAGCTGCTGTTGAGCATTCGCCATTTACTGGATGTTCTCATTTAGGGAACGGATTGCGGCCCTCTGCAGCCTCTGCCCTTCTTGATTCTGCCATTCAGCACGTGCCTGTGCCGCCATTACAGTCTGGAACATGCATCTTGTGATACCAGCTAATGCACCCTGTACAGCAGGTGCATGTCTACCAGAGCTCCTCCTACGAGTAGCACCAGCCACATGCCTGTGTGGCACATCACCAGTCATTACACTGGCAACATGGTGTGTACCCGCACCTTCTGTAGCCACCACACATTCCTGCTCAATGCCAACAGACGCTGACTGTCCTTCCTCTATGGGCAACGGTGATGTGGTATGTGCCGGCATCAGAACCATGTGTGGAGATGAAGGGGACAGAGGTGGGATGTTAACCAATGGCACAGCTTCTGCCCCTGACAACCCTGCCTGTGCCTCATGCATATGGTCATCACCGTTAGTATCTGTGGGGACACTAGCATCAGATGGACCACAGGAGGGGAACGCACCTACACCACCTGTGAATACAAAGACATACTGTAAGATACATTACACACACGCAGACACACACACAGACACACACACACACACGCAGACACACACACAGACACACACACACACACACACACACACACACACAGACACACACATGCAGACACACACACACGCTGACACACACACGCAGACACACACACACGCAGACACATCATGCATGTGATATTGCGGATGGCATGCAGCATTCCCACACCACAGCTCAGTGAATACAGGCCAGACATTAATAGTGGTAGTATGCATACTGCCCTGGGGTGCACACTACATCAAGCAGGTGTCATTTCAGTAGGCATGCAGTACACACATTCATGGTAGTTTGGATGCATCACCGTGATACACCGTGTGGCCACAGGCAGGTTAACAGTACACATGGCTGGCGTCACTTTGACATGTACTCCGCCAACATGTACGATAACATGTGGACATGTGACAATGGTGTCCCACCACATGCACCGCATCATACTGGATGTCACAGTGCAGTGTTATGTGTACAGGCTACAGATAGAATACATGTGTAACAAAGATGTCTGTGCAGGTGTGGTTGGTGTGAGCTGTGTACATAGCTATACAGTGGGGAGTACAGGCACTGTGCCACTGCATGGCAGCAAGACACAGGTATGTTTCTGTGCGATGCGTAACATGGACGCATTGCATTGCCATGTCTGCAACACAGTCATGCTGTTCCACAGCACGTATATGGTAGACATTGGTGGCACCTCCAGTGGCTGCAGACAGGCATTGCGGTTGTCTGGTGTACCACATCAGATGTACAGGTGGTCCACTACAGCTATGATCGCACTATGTGTGGACAAAGTGCAATGGTGTCTACCCACTCCAGATGTACTGTGTGGCAACATGCCTGTGGGTATCACCCATGGCCATGTTTGACTGGGTCATGGACAATTGTGTGTGATGGGCATTGTGTACACATCCCTGTGGTGGCCCATGTGACATACACCCATACTAGTCTGAGGTGTCACAATCCCGAGAGCTATGCAGACAGTGTGGATGTCTGCTATGTCGGGCGTAGGTCATGTCATGGTGTGACAATATTGCAGACAGAACACCACGTGCATGTGCCATGTCATGTGCCATGTCACAACGTGTGCACACAATGCAGGGGCATAGGTCACATTGGTAACACCTGTGTGCTGGCCAGATCACAGCTCACTATGTGGTACTGTGTGCATACCACAAATGGCATTCTGATGCATACTACATATGCAGCCATTGTAGAACACCCCCACCATTGTATGCATAGCTGACTGCACATATCACACCGATGGGTTATGTGGTGTTATGCCGGTGTATACTAACGGTTGCATCTACTGTTCATGGGTGGCGTGTGTGTCAGGTGGTGCAACCTGTATACCGTGACTGGAGCAGACCCAGGTGTGCATGTCATACCTGGCCACATGGCGAATATCTATACACTGTAACATGCCTGTTACTAGCAACAGTCTCACCTGCGACGGACCCATGGCTGTGCGACATGCCAGAGGTACCTGTATAGGGGCGACACAACAGTATACACATTATCCATTACTGTAGCCACAGTAAGCACTGTGCATGTCACATCATGTACCTGTGTGGTAGCATGTGTTATGCACATGTCTGCAAACACAACGTAGCATACTGTAGTATGCAGCTTGTGTGGCCATATACCTGGCATGTGTTGGTACATTATGTGGTGTAATGTGACACCCACACCTACGTCAGTCATCATACACACATGCAAGACTGACTTACCAGGCAGCTCCAGGCTCGTTGGTTGGGAGACACCCAACTCCACGATGGCAGTGAGTGTTTCTGCTTGATGTTCCCTGGGTGTCCCCAGACTGGCCAGGAGCTCCTCCGTGTGTGTGAGTGGGTGCTGGGTTGGTGGCCCACCACCTGTTCCACCTTGTTCTCTGGCGAGTGCAGCGGCACGCTGTTTCACATGCCGTATTAGGTCTGTGCAGTGTTGGCGTATCTGCTGGTAGGTGTGGTTGTTGCCACCCATGTTGTTCACCCTCCTGCGCATATCCTGCCACAGGTCATCCCGCTGCTGTGCTTGCTGTGGAACATGGCTGAATAGCAGGTCATAGTTGTCATGGAGCAACGGTATGATTACGTCATCCTCCTGGCGGCTGAAGGCTGGCAGCCAGGAACGTGGCATTATCTGTAAGACATAATGATGGTGACAGGTCACATTTACACTGATGTACTGGCATACCGCTGGACATACATTGCTATGACATGTACGACATCTGCACAGTAATCTCTGTGATGCATCATGGCACTGATACAGCTGACGTGTTGCCGTCACACCATTAAGCAGTGGGTATCATATCATATCTGTGTGTCAACTCATCACACTGTACACACACCATGTTGATGGTAACCTGCTGTGGACATGTGTACCTGCCTGCACCTGTGTTCATACCAGTTGGCACGTGTCCCAATGTGCACACAGTTCTACTGTTCACCTGGATGCTGTGTATATGTCACTAGGCATCACGTATGCAGCCATTATGAACGTCAGTGGTGGCACTGCACACATACACATGGACACCTGTACATGCATGTGTTGTGCCATGTACATCTACACAGCACTGTACGGGTGTTGGACAACCTGCCACGGCTCACCTGTATTGCACATGTGATACACATGGGACATTGTGTAACCATATGACATTAGCAGGGAAGGTCATGCATAGCATGTGCGTGCGCACGTTGTACACACCAACACACAGCACCTGTGACACCACAGGGTGCATCAGTGCCACATTACTGCTCTGGACGGTTGATAGTGCAAGTGCCATTTGTCCATCGCACCATGTATGACTGTGATAGCACGTGCAGCCTTGCTGGGCAGGGCTGCATGGTATGACAGGGTATGTCACATACATGGCACAGGGATGTGTCCCACCTGGGGGGTACTGATATTGGCAGGGTGGCTGTCCATTCCATATGTTATTGCTATGTGTATATGGACATTACACATGTCTATCATCATGGTGTGGACAATGGCCTTCTGCAAGGTAGGCAGCATGCTACTTGGTGGGGGTGTGTATGGTGCATGCTGGTATCACGCATCCATGCATACACATTACCCCTGACAGGTGCTATGTGCTGCGATATTGTTCAACACAGTGCTGTATGTGCCCACACACTGCTATCCCATGCACATGGATGGTTGCCTGGCCTGACATGGGTACCACATATGTCTACATCCAGTGCCTGCTGCCACCCCCATGTCAGCTGGTGCACCACACAGCACCATCCCTCCCACAGGGACCGTGGTGTTGGGCACAGCATAGGTATCCATGTATGGGGACAGGGATGTTCACATAGCAGGGGCACTGATGGTATCATCCATCGGACCATACACGTATGACGCACACCTCACACACACAGCCCATTCAGTATGTTGTTCGCAACACTGACACAGCTATACTGCTAGGCCAGGGACATTCCCAGACGTACATACACAGATGCGTGAACATCTGTCTGTGGCATGGGCTACAATGATGGTGGGGTTCAACACATAACGTGTTTGAGTGTGGCTGGCACAGACGTTCTGTGCACATGTCTACACAGTAAGCCTGTTCTACAGTAGCCAGCGGTGATGTGCTGTGCACATGTCAATGCTGCACATTGTGTTGGTGTCTGTCTGTCCACAGGCCAGTGGTGGAACACACAGGGGTATTACTGATCATATATGCATGCCACCCTATACTGCTGTACTGCTAGCTTCTCGGGTGCTAATGTGTCATGGACATGCACACCTTACCCGGACAGGTGGTAGTGGGTTGCCACCCGTACCCATCTCCTCATGTGGGTTGCTATGATCCAACACCCTCTTTGTATTGTATGTTCAGGCTATGTACCTGTGTGGGGCATGTGGGCATGCAATGCACTACTGCGTACCTTTGCACCCATTGCAGAACATGTCACACAGGTACACTGGCAGCCATACACTTCACAGCTTGATGACGGTACAACATGTGATGTACACACGTAACACATATCCTGTGGGACATGGTCATATGTACAGGCATGTCCAACAGTCACGTACCACTGCTACCCCTACATGACGGATATGCAGTACATGTGGCGGTACAGCAACTGTCACATGTAGTCGTGCAATGCCCCCCTACCTACATGGCATGGTACTGCCTGTGGGGTATATGCGTCTGCATCCATGCTGTGCCCATAGCTGACAGTTGTACATCGATATGTGCAACATACCTCATTTGGTGTTCTCATGGGTGCATGTTCAACATGGCTCCGCATTGTTTGTGTCTGTCACACAGTCATTGTTGTACATGGTTTACATGCCAGCCATGGCTTACTGTGTGTGATTCCATGTACTTCATTGGGATACCATCATTATACATTATAACAGCGTATTCCAGCCATCACATAGCCTTCCTAGATGACACTGTTAGCCAGCCAGTAGTAGGTGCTCCGCCATCTGCACATAGGTCACACAGTACAAGGGCGGCTGACACCCATTCTGGGGACAGGGTTCTGACAGCTGTGGATGGGTGTGATGCTGTCGACAACCATGACTGCACCTGATGGTCACATCTGGATGGGTAACATTCACAACACACACCTACCTTCACGTAGTAACACATCATCTACAACAATGGACATTCCTGCCAGAACAATGTGTGCAGTATGTCTGTATGACCACTGCAGGCACCACTGGTGGCCCCCAGCATGGCAGCCAACAGCACCAGAGTATATCCCGTGGAACCATGGGTTACACCATTCACAACACACCTGTCTCAGATGACCCTGTTGTGGATCACAGTGCAGTTCCACACATCATGTTACACTAGGCATCATGCAATGATATGTTGCGGACGTGTGAACAGCTGTGCAACTCAACATATGCACACATGACACATCACCTGGTACAACATATCTGTCATACAACATGTTATTGTGACCGCCCTGTGATGGCATTACACAGGCTACGTGTACTGGGACATGTGATGGCTCACCGGTATATTCACCCTCTGGGTGTGTGTCTAGCCAAGTGTACAGTAGGCAGTGGTCTGAACACAGGGACACTGTACATTGACCTACTCTGTCACTGCAACTGTTGCCTATGCTCATACTGTACTTATACAGGCATGTGGTATCTGACCACTATGACAGTCCTGGCCGACCACACTGCTGTGGCACACATGACCTGCGGACATCTGCCTGGGGTGTGGAGCACACATGTACATCTTCACATGCTATACTGCCTCTGTGGCGTTGTCACATGACTGTCTCCAGCAGGGCTGTAACAGGCAGGCACGGCATGGGGTCATGTGTGACAATGCTTGCACCTTCCACTGTGCTGCACACAAGCAAGGCATACACACTAGTACACCACTTACATTTATCTGCAGTGCCTGGGACCTGCCTCCATGCTCTGCACAGCACACCTGCAAGTACAGATTGTACACAGATCATACCTCCCAGGCACATACCTGGACTGCAACACACACAGGTGAGGGGATCCCACATCACACAGTGTTTTGCACACATACTGGATATTTGCCGAACACATTGCATCATAGGTGCTCCATGTGCAGATACCCATGTTTGTGACCGCTAGACATATTGTAACACGCAACAGAGCTTACATTGTACACCACAGGTTACATGCTGTCTGTGTTGTCATACTGTACATTGGACCTCAGACAGCTGATACTGCCATGTGCTGACAGCAACCCACACTTCCCTAGAATGGGCACCCATGTACCCACACATGCTTGAGGCATGCACTCCACCCAGCTGGGTGACACATTACACAACACATACCATACCTACACTACCCTCAGCATGCACAATACCTCCATGTGTCTGGTGTGTTAAACCTGGGGTTATCCCCCCTTTGGTAGATGAACATATATGCTTCACGGCCCTGCTAGCCACACCCTGGACACACACCCATCGCAGCATACATGGAACATGTGTTCTACAGCCAGTACTACTGACGTCTGCTGACAGGAGTTGTTAATGGCATGACACCCTGGCAGATGGACAGTGTACATAACTATGCTGACACATACCACAGTGCACTTCCATAGCATGTACACAATGGTAGGGACCATGCTATTCCACATAGAGACATGGCGGTACTGACCTTTTCACAGACACCATGGTGGTGGTTATGTTCCATGCACATCTGCTGTATGGGCACATGTGCAGGCTGTTGCACGGTGGTGTATATTCACATGTGCAGGGTGCATCACTTGTCAGCCATGGTGGGTCCTCGTGGTCCATCACATGCTCCAAGGCTAGCTACCTACACATGACTGCCGCACATTGCAGTGTGGGTCCTCAGGCAGTGTGGTGGTATGTCTGTGTTGTTTGGCTACATCCACATTCAATGTCGCATACAACAGTCACCCAGGCATTGCAGACTGAGATAATGTTGGCAACATGCCAGGCAATGGTGTACTTACCAACAATACACACTCTCACTCACTACAGGGTTGCAATCCATACATGGACATCGTAGTGTCCCTGTGGACACATACATGGTACTGCCATGCACACGTTATGTCCTAAGACACTGTCCCAATGTCACCTTCCGATCTCCCTAGCTGTTATGTCCCGCCAACCTGTTTGGTATGTGTCTCCACACCAGCCCACTGAATTCACTGCTAGCCTGTTGTCGGACATTGTGTACCTTGACCGTCACACTGCCGCATCTATCGCACTACACATGGGTGGCACTGCATTGCACGTGTGGGGCTGCATTCATACACCCATGACTGGACCATTCTGTATGGCACTGGGGCACATCCTCACAAACGTGCTTCACACACTCATTGATGACCTCCATGCCTTTACTGGCACCCTTGTTGGGCTTCTGTGTGCCACAGCACACCACATACACATGCTGGCCACCTGTCATACCATTGCATGGGTGGTTGGTGTGGTACAGAGGGCAACAAATCAGACATTGTCCTCACATTGCCCTTCAGCACCATTCCACGTTCTGGTATTGGCAACGTACACATCCACCTGCACATCATACCCTGTGTCTCAGGATGTTAGGCTATATGACTCCTGGACAGAACACACAGTGGTGCAAGCATATCATGCTACCTACTACATGTCAGGTACATATGGCATTACACAGTCCTCAGTCATGGGGCCCCTCATGTTCACTATTTGCTTACATACACAACATGCTGTCACAGAGTACTGTCCATGCCTAGATATCCCACATCTACATACCTGGCACCATTATAGCTCCACCAGCTCATACTGATAACAACCATACGGGTGTTGGTGTGGCAGATACATCATGTGGGTGTCATGGCATCAGGATGCATGACACATGGTGCATGCACATCACCTTTGCATAGCAACATTCATCCACTGACTATCACATGGATACTGGCCCCGTACATGCATATCAAATTGTACATGGTTGCTGTACACACAAATGCCCCACATGGTCCTGTGGTTACCGTATTCCACTGTGGCATGGATACACTTCTGCAGGGCCACACCTATCTGTACTGTGTGTGATGCTGGTACATAGGTAGCCATTGTACCTGTGGCATACACACATCTACACACGGTCAAGGTTACAATACCACATTCGTGGTGTACCTTCCACAATGGCTATGACTTTACATGGCACAGCATTGTCATGCCATGATGTGTACCAGGCTCAGACAGTTTACATATGCGGCTGACAGATGGAAAACACATCTGTACACATCTGCATACCACATACACAGGGGTGTCTTCTGCTCTGACATGGACCATGTCCTCCGCATTACTGATGCATGTACTACTTGTACATGACAATTGCAGTGGGCAGTGTGAACGGACCACTCATGGATATGTGCACACATGCCACATTGCATGGGCTGGGCTTCTGTGTTACTTCCGCAGACACAACACACACCATGCTGTGGAACATAGGTCCTGTGCACATCCCACAGGGACACACAGTGGCACTGTTCATGTGATAGCTCCCTTGCTGTTTGAGTGATACGTAGTCATGGTACCACCACAGCAGCAGTACTGTGTAAACATGCAGTTGACACCCACCTCTGCTGTTCACTGGACACTACCATGGGGAGGTGACACTACTGTGTACACTGCACATATGTTTACACATGGACCTGCCAGACTTCATTGTTGCCCACATTGCACCTGCTACAGATCGTTTGGGCATGGTTACTTGGTGTTCCTTCCATTTCGGATGGCTATTATGCTACTACTCTGTCCCATATCTACAGGCCATATGTATCCTGTTATTGTACATACCAATAGGCAATAACTCCATTATGCATGATATGCCTGTGATACTGTGTATGATGTCTGTCATATCCACCATGACAGCTTTACATTACACATAGTTGACATAGTATCCCCTACTGCAAGGCATACGTGCACGCCGGGCACATTACGTATGACATCGACGGTATATACCCATACACATGTGTGCTGTGACAGTATACATACATGTCCTATCCCCTGCTATGGCACTTCCTTGTTGGACATCCACTGCCAGCATCGGCGTGTGGTGTGGCATTGTTCTCTGTTATGCCCCTGTGGCAGCCCTTGTGTTATCCCAGCTGTGTACATGATGTCCCACTGCTGTGCACACGGTGTCCACAGTCGTTGGTATGCTCAGCAGGATAGCACTACATAACCACCTTTCACCACTCTCTGCATTATGGACAAGTATCATTACTTACAAACACCATTCACATACAGTACAGTCATACACATCATGCGTTACACACCCGTACATATCGTGGGTTCTACATACCTTGTCAGTGTTTCGTTCCGTTTTTCGTTCCGTGTATCGGTATTCCTGTTTGTTACTCTTTCCGTTGTACACTGCTGGTTCGGTATGAGCATACGGTTTGAATATCCTGGGAGTCATCCTTATATCCGTCGATACCTGCAACATGTGGGTTCATCACACCAATTGCTGTTCCTCAGTGTGTACTTGTGCACATATCACCTGTGCATCTACTCCATTCGTACATTACACGTCGTAACTAGGGTATGGTTGCATTCCTCACCTGGGCGTTGGCTATTTGCCCTACCTTCATGGAGATGGTCTGTATTGTGTTATGTTATGTGTAACTGCAGCCGCTATGTGCGGTGACAGGTACATTTCGCAGTGGTGTTAGCCGTGGATTGTGTGTGTTGGGTATGGTATTATGTTCGACATGTGGGTGTCCCTGTCCTGACGGCATCTGTTGATGGCGTTTTGCATTCGGATGTGTAACATAGCTGTTGGATTCCTTTAAACAACGGATGCAAGTATGCATCCATTGTTGATAGTGTTTCCCACGTGAGATGTTGCGGTTATGCAGCTGTCATTGACTGCCTGTATGTTTGTGCTGCTATTACGGCTTGTATCCCTTTAATATGTACGATGGGGAATATCGGAGGTTGTAGGTGATGGATACGGGTTGTGGGCCTTGCATCTCTACATACACGGTATGCTTGTCTGTGTGCTCCATCCCTGCCTGGGGAGTTGACAGTTAATTGTCTGTTGTTCTGGGAGTGTAGGTTGTGTTGTTGTCATGTGGTGTTGGTATCGCCTGCGTGTGTGCTTCCTGCATGTATTCCTCCATCACATCGGTGGTATATCTGCTGTTGTTTGTACGTGACGACTATCCCTTGTCATTCTGTCCCAGATATTTACAGTCATTGTGGTCCTGTACTTGGGATGGCCTGTTTGCCAGTGGTTGCCACCTATTCAGGTGGCGATTGCTTGTTTGACACTTGTAGAACACACAGCGGTGTTTACGGGCCGATACTTGGCCACAGTCAGTACCGGGGTAGTACATGCGTATTTCCGCGGTACATACCTATTGCTGTGTGACTTTGCCGACGTATCTTTTGCAATTAGCATATCGGTGTCATACATACGGTCATGATTAGTACATACGTCCTTTCCATTTCATGTGGGGTATATTCCTGTGCTACATTCTGGGACATTGTCACTTTGCATCGTTATACGTCGCCACACGCCTAGCCAGGGTGGGGCTCTCAGTACTACTTTGGGACTACTGGTGTACATATGCCTGTGGCTAGTGTACTGTATGCCTACACATGTTATTCCACTCTGCCTCTAATATGGCACCAACATACACATTTTACAGAGGCACACACATTACACTCGCACAGCGAAACACACGGCACCCTCACCGCACACATACACATACTGCGGCAATCACGGGGACGGTTGCACACAGTACCTGCATGGGCCGCATCACCGGTGGCAGTGTCTACCTCCCCCCTCATATCATCATAGTATTACCCGCGCATGTACTGTTACTGTACTGTGGCCTGGCGATCATTCCGACTCGCGGTTATGCATTTCGGTATGTTGACCTTTCCATGGGTGGCGGTTTCCTCTTCTGTTAAACCTCCCGGATGCTCAGGTTGTCTTTCACTATGTATACTATGTACAGATATCGCGTGTTACATCTCTGTCACCTTACATCCCTCTGATTCCCTGTCTTACCTGTAGTACTTATATGTATATGTGTACATATATTTCTATATATGTAATTATATCTATCTACATATCTGTATATGCACATATCTACATGTCTATATGTATACACCTTGCGGCGAACGTGGCAGCATACAGCAACGCCGTCTGCTGTAGGACCCGCGTACGGTTCAGGTGTTGGCGTTCCATGCTCCGCTGGCTGTTGGGTGTACAGTGTTTGGGTGCTGCCTATGTTGGAGTCACACATGGGGCCACCCATACGGTACACTTTACAGGTGGTCATGTTTGTGTGCCATCCATTTCACTGTGTGTGCTGATAGGGAGGTGTCAGTCCATGGGGCCTACGCTGTAAGAGTATGTGCTATACGTTCCCTCTTTGCCAGGGCATAGGCATATTGGGTACACCTCCGTCTGCCTACTGGGGCTGGCACAGTGTGTTCATGGTCCTGAACCCTCTGTGCCTGGACTGGCCTTGGCAGTTGTGGTGGGCTTTGTGGCCCTTCACCATTATGTCCCTGCAGCAGCTGCTTCCGCAGGATCATATTATGTAGCATGGCACATACTATGAATATGTGGGCACATGTGCCTGGAGAGTACTGCAGGGCTCCACCGGATGTATCCAAGCACCGGAACTGTGATTTCAGCATCCCAAACACATGCTCTATGATTATTCTGGTTTGTGCGTGTGCCTCATTATGGCGTTCTTGCATGTGTGTGTGTGCATTTCTGATGGGAGTCATCATCCACGGCTCCAGTGCATAGCCAGCATCTCCCACAAGGTGGCCTTGTGGGATGTCCCCCCTGGCGAATACCTGGTACAGCTGTGAGGCATGCCAGATATGGGAGTCGTGGTAGCTTCCAGGGCTGCCAGCACACACATCCATGATAATGCCCTGCACATTGCACACGACCTGGCAATTGATGGAGGGGAATCCTTTGCGGTTTATGTAGCGTCTACCCTGGTCCCCAGGTGGTGACTTGATTTGTATGTGCGTACAGTCTATCGCACCCAGTACCTCCGGGTATTGTGCCACATGGTGGAAGTGGCACATATTGCTAGCCAACTCCTCCTGAGATCTGGGGAAGTATATATGCTCATTGGCATGTGGTAACATGGCATCCAGAAACTGGTGTAGTACCCTGGATGCTGATGCCTGTGAGATGCCCATTATATCCCCAGTTGGCCTTTGAAAGGTACCTGTGGCCAGTATTCGCAAGCTTACACATACCTTTGTATCCACTGGGATGGGCTCCCCTCTGTTGTTTCTTGTTCTCAGGCGTGGCCAGCACAGCTCCACTATTTGCTGTAATGTGTCCCTATCCACCCTGTAATGCTCTACTATCTCCAGGTCTTGTAGCCCCTGGTAGGTTACCCTTGGTCTGAACACTCTCCTTCTCCTCTGAGGCCTACGGTAGTTGTCGGCACCCTCCTCCACAACTCCGTCTGTCTCTAACACATGCTGATGGATCACGGCCACGGCGGCACCCAACATGTACATTTTAAAAGTTCCCCATGTGTTTACACCTATGGTGCGGCATTTGGGAATACACGGCTGTGTGTTGTGTGGATTCACACTTTATACTGTTGTGCTGTACACCCGGTGATGTCATAGGGTGTGTCTGTGCGGCCGTATCTGGGGATTATCTTCCATGTTTTACCGTTGGCACTGCAACGCTGTTGCCTTTGGTGTTGCATTACTCTTGCCTGCAATGGATTACCTTTCGACCTTCCCTTACTGTTTCTGCACGTTGCACCTACTATTTCCTGGCATGCATCCTGCAGAGCCCTGTCATGTGTAGTTTCTGGGACATGGCATATCGTGCGTTTTGTGTGCTGCCGACATTATGCTGCCTGTCTACTTGGCTCTGCTGTGTCCGGTCTTCACTCTTTGCAATCTGCTACCTCCCCTACTTTCTTTGCATTCATATGCCTCCCCTATCCCGTTTTGCAAGTTTCTGCATGCAGAGTTGTCCGCTGCCACCGATTGGCCTTCGTGGGTTGATTACTGTTGATTGCTCATTACTACTCCAATTACACTGCTTCCGCATTTCCTCATATTCTCAACATCACCTTCCTGTATCCGATGTTATTTGCGGGGCGAGCGTCACATGACTGAGTTAAGGGAACGTAGTTATCCTCGTGTACATGCACCTCTGCGCGCATTGTGTGCTCTCAGCTCAACTATTTCCCCACACGCCGGTCTTGCAGCTGTGATGTGCAATGTGCAGCCCAGGTTTGCTGAGCTCCAATGTGCTTCCTCCTACAGTGGCACACCCCTCTGCAGGTGACATGTATTCCCTCTGAGCCACTCCTCGGTGTATTACCGCTCGCTTGGTACAGCCTTACGCCGGCGGGGGTTTTGCGATTCAGTATTATCTGCCTCATTTGCATGGCATTGACTACTAATTCATAGTTACCACGCCAAACACTGCTGCGAATCCTTGGCAACCCTTGCACCGTGGATGTGGCTTTCCCTGCATACCATGGTGTATTGTGGCTGTGAAGCTGATGTGTATTACACTGCTGTTTTATGACATTGTCATATTATTTCATTGTTTAGCACCTTCCGCAGACATGTCCTGGGGTTCTGCTGTGAGTTTCTGTGGACATACCATTTATGTTATTATTTACATGTTGTGCATGTTTTCTTTTGACATTCTCTGTGTCTTTCGCCATTGGCATATAGCAACAGTGTGATACCTGACGTTGACAGCCTTCCGTTACTCCTATGTTATGTTTGGGTAAATGTAAACCGTTTTTTTTTGGTTTACATTGCCGTGCCCTTATGCTACGCCTGCGCCACTTTGTGGATCGCTATATGCCTTCATTTGCATGGTGCAACACCACACATGGGGTGTTTAGCATACCTACGCCGGAGGCGGCGCAGATCCGGCGCACGCCGGTAGTGCACGTGGGATTGGATCGTACCTGAATCACTCGGCGGCCATATTTGGCATTGTAACGCCTACGCTATGCGTCCGCCTGGCGCAACGTTCATGAATCCTGGGGAATGTCTTTTTAGAACAGCACTGTGGTGTTCTTCCACATTTTTTCATATCCTGCCACTTTCTTGATGAACTGCGCATGCGTATGGGACTTAGATTCGCAAGCTTACGCAGTACATTAGTGTTTGGAAATTAAGTTTTTTATTTTATTATTTTTTTAAAGTTTGAAATCCAGATAGTTTAGAGGTACAAGAGAGACAGGGCAGAAATACAAGGAAAATGAAGTATACTTCTTTAGTTTTGCATAATGTATTTGATTATCCTTGTATTTTCTCTGCCCTTCATACATACCACTTGACCTCTTAGCTCGAGAAAACTGGAAAGTCTTAATATATATTAATAGAAGAAAGTTCAAGCGACCAGACTTTTTTCTTTTGGTATATGCTCTATTTACATTGGGTATGCTGGTTGGACTGACCAATCAACACACACATTTTTGAATGTTAATGACCCGTCATTGTGTAATATCTGTTAGTACTTACATTAAGAATCCCAAAACCATGTAACTTGCAAGTTATTGAAAAGGCTTCATCTCAAATTATATCATCTTGTCTGATGGGCAACACAACTGCATCGATATTTGCATAGGGTAACTAAAGAGATGTAAAATGTTGTTCACCTACTATTTAATTTTTGTCAGGATGTTCATATGTCTGTAAATCTCACCACAGCCAGGTGACACACAGAAAACTGCTTAGCATCACATGAAAACTCACAGCTGGATAACTAAAATATTGCTGAGAGTATGTCTATAGCTTGAGCAGTTACTGCAATGTTTTAAGCTGTTTATACATTACAAAAATTAAAACTGTGCTTATTGTCACTTATAAAATGTTTAGTAACATTTATGGTTCCAGATATACAGACATTTCAACAGTGGGAATGCAGCCCTTGGAAACGAAAGGAATAATTGTAGAAGCTGGAATACAGACTTCCAGATCTCAGGTGGAGGAAATGTATTAATTTAAGGCTGGAAAAGTGAAGCCTTAAAAATAAAATCCAAGCACTTACTTAGTGAAGGGGTAATTTAACCTGAACACAGTATTTAGTCTTGTGTTCAGAGTTTTCTATTGGAGGCAGTCTGCAGCGTTGCAGAACATTAAGGGAAGCAGTGTGCAACCCTTATGTGAGGAAAATATAACTTCCAAAGTAAGCAAGGTGAGGTGTCAGGGTCCACAAAGATGGAGGGAAATGTCATTCCCAATGTAGAAAGAGTGCTAACTCAAAAACACAGGTAAAGATATTTAAAGTGAAGTTTACTGAGACTGAATTTACACTGAGGTAATGTAGTTGTTATTAGTTTTAGTAAGAAAACCATTTATTGTATAGTCCGAGGAACAAGAACAGATAAAGCTATTATCAATCATGCAGGACCAGATAGTGGCACATTTGTAACATGGCATGCTTCAAAACTAAATTTTAACCTATAATTAATGTTTAAAGGTTCACAACCTCCAACATAATTGAGACGAAGAAATAGAAAAAAAATCCAAATACAGAAAACTTCTAGTGACACATCATGCACAAATCTGCAATTCAAGAATACGTCCTTTCAGACTTGCACTCCTTCAAAATTCTAGCAATATGAACAGCTGCCCTCTGACAAAGCACCTGATTTAATAACATTACAATGCTTAACATTCTCAGAGAGGGTAGCTCATGCTTCTGGGCTGTATGAATTAGATAAATATCTCACCCACTGAGACCACCTTAAGAACACTTTGAATTCAGGCTGCCCTGCATATTTATCTTAATTCTGAAGTATGTAACTTTTCATTAACTGAATAATAGCTGCAATATTAGGTTGGTCTATAAACTTCCATTTCCAAGTAATGGCCTTTTAGATAACAACAAGATGAGGTACAACCAGGTCAGCTGGTCATTATTCCTTAATTTTAGTTCAGTAAAAAAACATAAGAAACAATGCAAGGGAGACAGGGATGGGCATTTCCAATACACCTGATGCCACATACTGTAAATCTTATCTGAAAACAGCCAGTACTAAGCATTTTCAAAACACATGACGCCAAGAACATAATTGCCAGCCCCACACATTGTGAAGTGAGGACTTACCACTGGATACATATGTAAAATTGTAACTGAGGTATAAAACATTTTGAAAAGGCATTGCCACACAATGAACCTATACTTCCTTGGGGTTGGTGAACACTTAGGAAACAGAATTAGCCTGCCTCAGTGGTCCACCAGTATTTGGCATCTCAAATCATGTTCCAATAGCAACCTCTGTTTAGTAATAAGATCCACCTTAAAACCAATAAAGAGCTCATGTGCTGATCTAATAAGAGCCCTAATATTGATCATCTCCTTCTTAGAGTCTAGAACATAGAAGACTAGTTTTGGATGGTCCACCATTTTATGTCTTCCAAAGTTAAGATTTCTGGCTGTGTCCTTCAACTGCCTGTATCAAAGATTCCCTGACTATCCCTATAATTTCTACCCAAAACCTGCCCCTCACTAATAAAGGTCTCACTTGTTCATAAGTTCATAGGTAGGTACTAGGCTATTGGCCCTAGGGCCCATACAAGCCTAGCCAAAAAATGTACCCTGGCTTTCGCCACCCAAGAAAATTATTTTCCTGTGCCCCTGTCGAGCAGAGCCACAGAAGTGATCCCCAGGGTGAATTTCCCATTTCCCATCCAATCATCAAGATTTTTCTTGAAGAGTGCTAATGAGGAGCTCTGTTTGACATAGATAGGTAGTCTGTTCCAGAGTATGGGAAGACTCTGGGACAGGAATCTATCCCTCCAGCATGTTCTGTTTATTGTGGTGACAAGGTTTAGGTCCCTAGAACATGTAGCTCGGAGGGATTGGGATTTCTTTAAGTGGAGCATGTCCAACAGCTCTGGGTTTGACATAGCTTTGTATGTTAGGCAGAGATCACCCCTGAGTAGGCGATATGTGATGGAGTAAAGATGTAGTTTTTTGAGACGGTCTGCATAGGGCATCTGTTTGAGGACAGTAATCCTCTTTGTGAGGTATTTCTGTGGTCTTTCCAGTTGTTGTAGATGTCTTTTGAGGTACATACCAAAAGGGGCGTTGTACTCTATAATGGGTCTAATGAGTGATGAGTAGAGGGGAACAATGACCTCTTTTTTTCTGGATGAGAATCCTTTTGTGATGAGATGAGCCATGTAGAAGGATTTCCAGACCACTGTGGCAATGTGATTATCAAAGGGGAGACTACTGTCCACCTGTGTCCCAAGGTCTCTTATCACATTTTCGGCATTAAGTAGACTACCAGCTATGTGGTAGTTCATGGGTACAGAGTTTTTACCAAAGGGGATGACAATATACTTTTTGGCATTGAGCTTCAGGCCATGGCTTTGACACCGGGTATCTGTCTCAGTGAGGCCCTTTTGTAGTTTGTCCACATCGTTTAGAGTTTTGATTATGGCTCCTAGTTTGCAGTCATCTGCAAACTTTGTTAGCCAAAGACCTTCTGTGTTGGCCTGCACTTCAGAGAAGTAGATACCAAACAGGAGAGGACCCAGGACTGAACCCTGTGGTACTCCACTTGTCACTGGTCTGATGTTGGATTTGGAATCTGCTACTTTCACAGTGTGGGTTCTGTCCATGAGCCAGTTGGCAACCCATCTTGTGACAGGGATTTATACCTAGTTTAATGAGGTTATCTATAATTCCAGAGTGGGGGATGGTGTCGAAAACCTTGGCGAGATCTAGATAAGCTGTGTGAGCCATTTAACCCTCATCTATGGCTTTGGTGACTGCTTCAAAGAAGTCAATCAGGTTTAGGAGACATGATCTGCCTTTTACAAATCCAAACTGGGTAGGGTCCAGTGAGCAATGCCTCCCAGTACATGGGCCAAGCTTTAATCTCGCCTAACTTAAAAAAAAACATCACTGTGTGTTCACCTGCCTTATTAGGTATGAGGAAGGAGGAAAGCACCACTATAGTTATTATTATTAAGTCCAGGTTCCACATATTTAAGATGGAAACATATTGGGAGCTAACCTACACTGCAGTAAAGCTATATGCTCATGTAGTGCAGATTATTGGTGGGAACAGAAATTGGCGTATAACTACTCATCATTAAATGATGCAGGTAGTTTGTTAACATTATGTGACTGAGTCTGCAGGCATGTTTATTTTGCAGCTCTGTTTACATTATTAAGGCACAGTGTCCAAATATTTAAATGGAGGAAGAACAGGAGCTGGCATACAATGTGGCAGACTTTTACTGTGATGTCAGTTTCTCCTTTTATCGAGCAGTGATGGGAAGAGAGCCAGGCAGTATAACCTGTTATCATTTCATGATTCAGGGGATCTGTTAATGAAAACTAATTAGGCATGTTTTTTATATGCTAAAGCAGTGGCAAAAACAGGTGTATAACTAGCCATCATCTTATGATGCAAGATGCATCCTAATCCAAACTACTGCTTTCAAGGCAATAGAGAGAATCTCTAGTTATCCTTCCAAGTTGGTAAAAGGTATTTGTAGATTTCAAGGGCTACATTGTATCCCTATATTATTGGGCCTATAAGCAAACATAACTGAAAGTCATGTCATCATAAAATAAATTAAAATGTGTGAAAGCCTCCACACATAAAGATAATTTGATCAGCAAGTCTTTTAGCCTAGATGGGTGTTCTAGACATTTATAAAAATGTCCAGTCTATTCCCTTCTGCTTAATTTTTGACATCAGATTGTGAAAACAGGTAAGAGTGACTTCAGCCTAAAACAATTTGCTCAGAATCTCACTACTAGCTCCCAGCTGGTTAAGAACTACTACGTTTCTCCATGTTGATTAAGATATTAAAATGTTTGCCTCACTTCTCATTAAAACATTCCACTGTATAATTCAACTCATTAATCACATCTTTCATTTTGGACTTTTTCTCAGACACATTGTAATTATAGACATAATCATGAGCAGATGATCAGACAAATTGGTTATCTACAGATGAATAGCTTGACATGCAAAAACATTGGTAAAGATTCTAAAAGACTTGCTCGCAATGTAAGTCTGTCCTGATTCCAAAAGACTTGCTCTTAGTGTAAGTGACTTACTTTAGTGTAAGGCCTTTGTATAAACACTTTCACTGGGGACCGTATACTAAAAGACCTGCTATCTGTGTAAGTGGTCACTTATACTGAGAGCAAGTCTTTTGGAAATAGGTCCATTGTTAAGGCATCTGTATTGCTTTTCATTTGTTTTCTAAATAAAACACTAAACAGACTTCATTTTCCTCATTTCTGTTTTGCAGTGTATTACATTCGATCTTATCCATAAAACATTCTATAATTTGTAATATGCCTGAACATATTCAGATCATTTCATGTACTTTCAAAAGATGTTCTGTTTTCCCCACTTATTTAATAAATACACTGAACCAATACACCACTGAGCTGATTTTGAAACCCTATGGCATTCAATAAAATGTACGTTAAGCCTTTTCGATGACAAAACAGTACAAATTACACATTTGTTCCAGAATGCCTAAAATACTTTGATAAATTCAGTTCTGTATTTTATATTTACACATCACTTGTAATGTTCACCTTAAGAACTTCTTTTAAACTTTAGAAAAAAAATAATTGTAGATAAAAGTATTCAATGTACACATTAGCTATTTATGTACAGATAATTGTAAAGCCGCAAGCATTGTTCTTTTCAGTACAAGTTTGCTAACTTTCCAGGGAAAACTAAAACCGATCTGAATACGTTAGATACACTTAAATTCAGCTTATTGACCAATTGATAAACCATAAAAGTGAACACTTTCCAAATAATGTTTAATTTAATAAATAATGCATTCAATATGAGGTGCAATTGCAAATGCTAACTTAAATAACTCTACTGGCTATTATCCTTCATAGTGAGTAAAAAAAAAAAGAAAATGATTCACTATTTTCAAGATCTTCTTTCCATAAAGGGCAGAGAGGTTACATATTCAAAACTTTAAATATGATCATCAAGTGAATACTTTTGTAAAATTCATAAAAGTAATAATTATTTCAAATGTAAATGCTTCTTGGTCATAACCTTGGGATAACGTTCCTATGTGTAAATGCAAAATTGAATCTGTTGTTATTGACATTTTTAAATTGTAAAAAGACCAGTATTTAGCAGTTACCATAATCATTATTAATAATCCTATTAAACTTGTCTAGAGATGCCAGAGATCTAGAAGTGAAAAACAGGTTTGCTAAGAGAGATTTACTGACTTAAAACATTTTGTAAATAGCAACAAATTTACAATGAGATTTGTTGATTTTATACACTAATCTAAATTCTGCTTGTTGCTTTTTGTCAGTAAGCTGTTACCAAGTGTGATACCCACCACTGTTATCAATACGTGAAGGTCACCAATATGTGATATCCCGACACTGGGCTAGTAATCAAGGAGCCTGAATTCTCACCACTGACACTGGAGAGGGATGTACACTTGGAATACAAATGGATGCACTCAGTATTTCCAGATAAAGACCTCTCTGCATCAAGTACAATTTCACTTAAGAATACACAGGGAACATACTCAGCCCGAGGTCTGGATGTCTCTATATCCGTCACCGTCTGGATCCCCAATAAGACTCCCCACTGGTACAGGTGTAGGGTTAGGTCCTCAGCCAAGTGTCCAAGCCAAGGCCTCTAGCATCCTCTCTATAAATGCAGTGCTTCTTGACTCTGTCCCAGTTAGCTAACACACACACACACACACACACACACACACACACACACACACACACACACACACACACACACACACACACACACACAATGTTTAAGATTTAATTTTCACCCCGCCACACACACACACACACAAACACACACACACATACACACACACACACACACACACACACACACACACACACACACACACACACACACACACACACACACACACATCTGGGAAAAGATGGCACAGATTACCTGCTCTACCAACTTTGCTCCAGCTATAAGGTAGATTAACTGCTACCATGCACTCCAAAATTAGCTACTCTAAGGCCCTTAACAAAGGGTTTACAATTATACTGTGTAATATTAATACCAATACAAATGGTAGTAGTTCACTAAGATGGCTAGGCCTTCTGGAGTGGCCCACACAGTATCACCAAATAAATATAAACTCTCTCCATGATTAGATACTTTCTACAAGGATCAGCCACAATAAAAGTTTTAAATATATTTAATAATAAATAATAAAAGTACATGAAAATACTGATTATATATTCACAGTAAACCACAGAGTTCAGATCACTGTAAATATTGAAAAGAACACTGATGGACAGACTTAGACAAATAAAGAAAAAACAATATCTAAACTAAGCTGCACTATATTCCTGACTGAATCTAAGAGAATTACTGTTCTCTAGTTAAGTTACTTGCTACCACAAGGCAAGATGCTGTGGGTGAGGATCTTTCTAGTCAAGATTCCCAAACAGAATACTCAATACTCTCAGATTTTGATTTGTAATATCTAAAATATAATTTCTAAGAGGACTGACAGAATGACCTCATTTGGTCACCTGACTCTGGATTCTCACAGTATTTCCCTAAGAGGCTGAGACAGGAGTTAGTACAGATGCCCACAATATACATCCAAATGTTTATGGCAGTGCCTGGGGCCTCCCCTCTTTTCACTGAGCTAATGGACAAAGGCTGTTTCCCAGACCCAGCATCTCCGGTCCTATTCAGCACTGTGGGGTACCTTTTACTAGTTTAACAGCTCATTTGCATTTCTTTTTTTTTTTTTAATTAACATTTTCTGTGCCAGTATTCTCTAGTAAACCATATACATTTAATTCAACTACAATGATATATGTACGTTTTCTCATCATTTCAACAGGGTGCACTGTTGATACACTTGAACACAAGAAGCGCTCATAAATACATTTTTAGCACAAGCATCTGTACAAAATCAGTTTGATATACAAATAACACAGTTCTAATACATTTGTAACACAACCATCTTGTATAAATCAATTTGATATTCAAAGGACATATCATTCTTTACAAAACACCAGCTGGCTATGCTGGCACTTGCCCATATCATCACACCACACATATTTTTCTGACAGATATTTCAGAGGATTAAGGCTATGAGCTCTTAATGAACTTCTTCCTCTAGCCCAATGTTTGTGGTTCCCTCAGCTTCCATTTGCCTACGAGTGACAGTCAAGTTTACCAGACAGTGCTCCCGGGCAGAATTAGAAAACCATCCATGTGGATAAGCACTCTACCCAAGTTAACAAATACAAATAAATATTTTAGTCCAGCTTTATTTTAGTTTCTGATCATCTGTCTGTAATAATTTCATACTAAATTCTATTTCCAAAATTTCCTGTTTCCAATTTATAACAAAAACTTTTGTTAGATTTAACTAATGGGCAGAAACAGACCAATTTTTGCTAGAGCAACAGCAATCTTCTAGGAAAGCTAAAGAATAAGTTATTTGTGTGGAAATCCTAGAACAAATTGTATCACTGACAATACATTTGGAGCCAATGTGGCATCATAGTACACTTACTTTATATTCAGCTCCTAATTAACCACAATGCTTATTTTAACTCTGGTCACATTTGCATTCTTTGGTATAATTTTTGATAAGCATGTACATTAGACCGACAATCTAAGCCTATATTACAAGACTAAAAACATCAAGCTTCTATATACATGGATGTACATGCATAGAGTTTGCATATCACAGTATGCATTTTGAAGGTAGGAGCATATTCATGATCTTGAAGTGTCATCAACTTGTACAGCAGTTTCCAGAATGTAACCCTTATCAACTGAAGCACAGATCCTCACCCACCCTAAACTAACAAACCATTTCAATAGTGAAAATATCATGAAATGACAGACTTTAAAGAAATGCAACATCATTCTAAACCAAATGGTAGGTGGGCAAAGATTTTGTCCGCAGTGTAAAGAAAGAAATGCCACTATAACTTCCATAGGTTCATAAGTATGTACTAGACAAGCTGCCTTTGCAAGCCATATTAAGCCTAACCAATTTCTCTTTTTTTGCTCAAAATAACTTACTCATTTAGTTATAGATTAATCTTATCCATCCATGGTTGATAATTATATATTACTCCTAATGATAATTACTTGGATTATACCACAGACAATTTGAGGGGACCTATGCATGGGATAAAGCATTTAAGAGCTGCCTCTGACCATTAGTAGCACATGGCGCAGTTCTGGGGCCAATTTTCTATTTCATATCTATAGATATAAGTTGCACTTCTATTTGGACAGGGATAAAGTTTGTTTTATATTGCTGGGGAGTATGTTTCACAACAGTGGTATCCTCTGCGAGATATACCTTTCCCTCCAAACTGTTGTATTGATGTTGCAGAAGAGGTTTAAATCCCTATACTGAGTATTTATGATGACATTTGACTTGCTGATTTGTAGTAAATCCATTAGAAAAGGGGGGATGCCTTGTATGCCAGACACAGGTCACCTCTTAGTATTTAAATTCTACTTTGGACATTTTTTTTACAGGGGAAAGTAATCGAATACCACTTTTAAGGGCATGTGACTCATAGGTTCATAGGTTCATAGGCTGGTACTAGGCTATCGGCCCTAGGGCCTATACAAGCCTAGCCATAACAATTCCCTGGCTATTTCTTCCCACAGTATTTACTTCCCGGGATACATGTCTAGCAGGGTGACTGACATGATCCCCGGGGTGAATTTCCTGTCTCCCATCGAATCATCAAGGTTCCTTTTGAAGAGGACCAAAGAGGTGCTCTGCTTGACATGTATGGGCAGTCTATTCCAGAGTCTGGGGAGTCTCTGGGTCAGGCACCTATCCCTCCAGCATGTTTTGTTCATTGCGATGACAAGGTTTAGATCCCTGGAGTGTGTGTCTCTGAGCAATTGGGATTTCTTTAAGTGTAGCATGTCCAACAGCTCTGGGTTTGACATGGCCTTGTATGTGGACTCTCACTGCCTCTCTTTAAATATTACAATCTAAGGTTACAGAATCTTGTGGAAGAGAGAAAACCCATTCTCCCCTAGATTGTCTGCATTTCCCAATATTTTATGACTTCGGAGATGTAACATACTGAAAGTTGTATTTTCTGTTTGTGAGTCCTCTATCTGTGCTTTTGTGCTTTTTTATGAGGTTTCTGTGTTCTAGTTAGGTATCATATAACTGATTTGTTTGCAGTTAAAAGCATTTTGTAGAGCCCCCTTGCTCATTTATCTGTTTAAAATTTTCATTTAGTGGCCGCAGCTAGTAGATGTAATAGTTTCACACCTGTCCTCCCTATTGGTGTCTTGTTCTTATACTTGGTGTCTTTGCAGTTGCCCACCCATACTGTAAATTTGATCTTGGACACTCCTCCCAGTCTAGTGTCATTAGCCCATTCTACCTAACACAGAGAGAACATTTGAAAAGGCCAACCCACATAGGTTCTTAACCTTGAATTATATTCTGTTCCTGCTTTCTCCTTTTCCACTTTACTGAAAAAAAAATTCTAAGCTTGTTTCCTGCCTTTCCTGTAACTAGTCTAGTCCAGATACAAATGTGCTGTATCCAGGATTGATTGTAAGCTCCTGAGCCCCCCAAGCCTTTCTGTGTTGGAGGGAACCCTTCTAGCTTATCAATGGGAGTAGTAAGCACTAGGTAGTCTATCTACCACATAAGGAGTGTTTTCTGGGCCAGAAATTGTAGTTGTTTCTGTTTGGGCAGTTCTTCTATCTCTCTCAACTTTCTGATTTAAAAGCCCGCATTTGATATTGCTTCCCCCCTTTCATCTAACTAGTCTAGTCCAGATACAAATGTGCTGTATCCAGGACTGTTTGTAAGCTTCTGAGCCTCCTCAAGCCTTTCTGTGTTGTAGGAAAGCCTTCTAGCTTATCAGTGGGAGTGGTAAGCACTAAGTAGCCTATCTACAACAAGAGGAGTGGTTTCTGGCTGACCAACAGTCAGCTCCACCCAGTACAAACTAATCACCTTGGAAATCCACCCCCCCCCCCACAAAGGTAACCACCATAAAAACTTATCCAAAGCTAACTTTGGGCTCCTAAAAATAGAGGTGGCTAACTTCACGGCACCCATTCAAATGGAGAATAGTTGTATGAACACCAAATCATACACCAATGCACTGTACAAACATGTACACAAATGCATGGATCTCGTCATACCCAATAGAACCAAGACGCTCTCCTACATAAAAAGGAAGCCAATCTGGTGGTCTCCTGCTGTAAACAAACTCTACAACAGAAGGAGGAAACTGATGGAATAAGGTGAAGTGTCAAGACAGGAAAAACTTCCTTATCAGCCTCAACAAAAAGTTGAGATCCCTCATCAAATCCTCTAAATCTAGCTATGGAAACAGAATTACAGCAGATAGTAAAGACAACCACAAGGCCTTCTATAGCTATGTAAAGAATCTCCACGGCAATACCCAGATTTGCTTTGAGCTACTGCATAATGGTAACTCCTATACCGAGCCAACAGATATTGCCAGTATATTGGCTGACAGATTCAGTGCTAACTTTACCCCTCTTTATTACTGTTGCACAGGTTAAAACAGCACTGTCCAAGGCCAAGAATACAGCTTCTATGGGACCTGTCAATATCTATGGCTGTGTTCTGCATGAACTACAGAGTGAACTGGCACCGGACCTGTGTGCCCTGTTCAATCACAGCCTTACCTCAGGCTTTGTCCCTACCAAATGGTGCACTGCTACAGTCATCCCTCCTGGGTCCTCTCCTCTTTGGTATCTACTTCTCTGAAGTCCAGGACAACATGAAGGGACTCTGGCTGACAAAGTGCACAGACAATTGCAAGTTGGGTGCCATAATTAACTCCCCAAGTGATGTTGACATAACAACAGACTATACCAATTGGTTGTTGTCTCTAGCTTCCACTACAGTGTGATTAAAAGATATAAGGGCAGTAGTGGTGCTGTGGTTTGGTCAAAAACCATGTTGGGTACTTGGATTAGTAGTTTGAGAAGCTGGTAGTGTATGCATTTCACAAGGATTTTTGAGAGTGGGGATAGAAAGGCTATGGGTCAGAAATTGGAAAGGTCAATGGAGTTTCTGCCTTTATGTAGAGGTATTGTATAGACTAATTTCCAGATATCAGGGACTGTGGATTCTTGCATCTATCTGTTTATGAGTATAGAAATAGTTTAGGCTATAGAGTCTGCAGAGAGCTTAAGAAAGAGGGAAGGCAAGTTATCAGTAGATGAAGAACATGGTTTTAGTTTGTGAATGAGTGATTTTATCTAGGTGGTGGGGACTGGTTTCAGTGAAAAAGAGGTTTTATTGAAATGAGTAGGAGAAGAGATATGGGAATTGGTGTTGTATTCTGTGAGTGTAAGTTTGCGAATAAAGTCAATAAAGTAACAGTTGAGAAGGTGGCAGATTCTTGTGGTGTGTTGTTTGTGTAGGGAGTAGGGGTTGTAGGACCTCCTGGGTTAAGAATTTTGTTGATGGTGCTCCAGAATTTTTTGGGTTAGTGTAGTGGTTGGTTTGGGCCTTATTATAGGATTCCTTTTCATCATTGTTGATTTGTTTTTGGTAAGGTTTCTGAGTTCTTTTTAACTTTTTAGATATGTAGGGGATTTATATTTTAGCCATGTTTTCCAGGCACTATCTCTTTTATGCATACGGGAGCAAGAGTCTTTTGAAAGCTGGGGGCATAGCTAGATTTTGTCCTTATTTTCCTTAGAAGTGCTAGGGAGTTGAGGATTTTAAGGAATATATGACTGAAGTTTAGAAATGCATTATTGAGGGGGAGGTGATGGAGGGAGGACCAGTTGATGGATGAGAGTCTAAAGTTAAATGTTTCAGTGTTAAAACAGGAGAGTTTACAGCAGTCTTTGTATAAGTCAGACCTGGCCAGTTGGAGAGAGTGTATTTGGATATGAGTGAGTAGGTGGTCATTTGTGGTATCAGGTAGAGTGCAGGGGTTGTGGTAGAGATTTCTATCAGTTGTAAGGATCCAGTCTAGGATAGATTTAGTAGTAGTAGTTTTATTTATGTGAGTGGGGGCTGTGATTAGTTGAGTGAAACCATGAAGATTTTATGCTGAGGTCATTCGTTTTTTTCCAGTATATATTTATGTCACCAAGAATAATCGTTTCATAGGAAATGTTGTGTGAAATCCATGAAAGTATGGGCTCAAAGATGGGGATGTTATTACCTGGCGGGATGTAAACAGAGCCAGTAGCAAATTTTGTATGTGCATTTAAGTGACAGTTAAGTATTAGTAGTTCAGTTGGGTGAAAGGGAGGGGAGTAAGGAGGGGTGAGAGGTTAAGTTGTTCAGAATAGAGAATAGTGATGGCACCCCCTTTTTTGAGATTCTGTCTAGTTGGTATATGTTATGTTCGGGAGGCAGAATTTTGTTGTTGGAGATGTAAGGTTTTAGCCAGTTTTCAGATAAGATTAAGATATGTGGAGTGTTATGGACTATCCATGAATGGAGTTTGGTGGTTTTATTGAGTCAGCTTTGTATGTTCATAGAGTTGATGATTAGATTTTTGCCGGTAGGAGAATTTGGGAGAAAGGACGGGGCAAGCAGGGAGGTGTGATAGTCAGGGGTAGAGGGGATTGGGGCTGAGTGGAAAGGTGGAAGGTCCAGGGCTGGGGTGAACGTCTCTAGCTAGCAGAAGAGTTTGTAAAAAATAGGGTTGGTTTTGGTTGGAAGGAGTAATAGGTGTGGAATTTTACCTTAAATTTTACAGAGAGAGAGAGGTGAAGGATATAATTTTGATTTTGAGGAGATGTGTGTAAGAGAAGTTGTATAGAGAGGGACAGGTTGAGTATGATTGAGTAATCTCATTATTGTTAAGGGGATAGGTAAGTGTAGCTGATTGTTTTGTGTAAGAAGCAGTATAAGAAGGAGAATAACTTGGGTAGTTAGGTAAATGTGGAGCATGATTTAGAATGTTGTGAGTAAGAGAGTAGAAGAGCTATAGAGAGGGTGGATGGTTTGGTTAGTGTGGGAGTAGGATTATATAGGGTGGACATGCATGTAGGAGAAAGGTGTTAAAGTGTTAAGGGTAGCTGAAGGTAGGTTGGATATGATAATCAAAATAATATATGAATAATACAAATGAGAGTATTAGTAGAATGACTTTGAATGATGAAGAGTTTAGAAAGGAATGTGATGTGTTACGTGGGATTTTTTGTGAATGTGGATACCCAGAAACTTTAATTACCCAAGTGAAACAGGAGGTGGCTAGTGAGAGGACAGGCAAATATGCCCCAATCTTGGGAATTCCCGAAGTTCGCCTTGTGGGTGATCATTTAAACTACTCCACTGAACATTCCCTGGTCAAAGGATCCAAACACACTGAAAGTCCAAACGCAATACTGGAAAAACCACTTTGGAAATAAATTTATTTTAAGCAGTTGAACACATATGCTTTTCGCCAGAGCATTCTCCAGCTACTTTAGAAAACAAACTGAAAAACAGTGCCCCTCCCCAATAATCCATTTATACACTCCTGTATTAATTAATGTCATATGATTGCAAGTACAATCTTTAAAAAAACATTGATATACTTCTTGCTAAAACGATTGTTAGTTTAAACGCATTCCCAAATGTTCACTGTAAAATAAAATTACATACATTATATTCCTAGTGGTCGACTATATTTCAACTCCATTCAAAACGGAAATACCTTCCAGCCACAAAAATACCCTTCCCCTTATCACTCAAAAATACTTCATTATAAAATTATAAAAATTAGTAAATCCAACATCACAGTTTTATATAGGGCAGGATTCACGAAGCCTCCGTGTAAGAGTTACAAGGCTTACACGGAGGCTGCAGTTAAACGGTGTGACATCAGCATGTCATGCATATGCATGAGGGCATGCTGAATCACACCTAAGGCTAACATGGTCCGTGTAAGACATTAGGGGGTGTGTCCGTAGGGCGAGTCCTGCAAACGGACACGCCCCTAGAAGAGTAAAAGTCCCGAAAGTAAACTCCCACGACAGAGTCCGTGTAAATGTGAATAAACACAACACAACACATGCCCCCACAGACTATGAACATAAAATGTAGAAATGAACATCTAATATTTTTTTTATAAGTTGTAAAGATGTTTGCCCGTGAGTGCGCTCATTTGCGCGGACGTGCCCGGTGCTTAGCCACAGTTAGCAGTCAGTGGAAAAGCATATAAGAACTAAATATGCAAAGTAAGCCAAGAAGCAATAGCGTAGCGGTAGAGACATCAGCTGAAGAGGAGGCTATCATGGTTCGAGCCCCCACAACATCAATTTATATTCATAGGTTCATAGGTTCATAGGTTCATAGGTTCATACTAGGCTATCTGCCCGAGGGCATTTACAAGCCTAGCCCATAGTTTTGTGGCTTACGCCACCCCTTTAGTATGGGGAACTATACCCATTATTTTGCTGTGCCTCTTTCGAGCAGTGACACTGAGGTAATCCCTGGGGTATATCTGCGATCTCCCATCCATTGGTCAAGATTTCTCTTGAACAAGGCCAGCGAGGTGCTCTGCCTCACATATACCGGGATTTTATTCCACAGCATAGGGAGTCTTTGGGTGATGAATCTATCCCTCCAGCACGTCCTATTAATAGCCGTGTCGAGGTTTAAGTCTCCCGCCCTTGTGGCTCTGATGGATCTAGATATTTTGAGGTGCAGCATATTCATCAAATCTGGGTTTGACATGGCCTTGTATGTTAGGCAAAGGTCACCTCTGAGCAAGCGGTGTTTACTGAATAGAGCTGGAGTTCTTTCAGTCGGGCAGCATAGGACAGATGTTTGAGACCCTTTATCCTTTTGGTGAGGAACTTTTGTGGCCTCTCCAGCTGCTGCAAGTGTCGGGTCAGATACATTCCGAATGGCGCATTGTACTCAATTATTGGTCTGATGAGTGATGAGTATAGGGAGACTATGACCTCCCTTGATCTAGATGAGAATCCCTTCATGATAAGGTGGGCAATGTAGAAGGTCTTCCTAACTACTTTAGCTACATGGGTGTCGAATGACAGACTACTATCAACCTGGGTCCCCAGGTCCCTAATAACTTCTTCTGTGCTCAGTGGATTGCCACCTATTTGGTAGCTAGGGGTAACCTTGTTTTTCCCGAAGGGTATGACTATGCATTTTTTGGCATTTAACTTTAGGCCATGGCTCTGGCACCAGTTATCCGATCTGTGAGACCCTTCTGAAGGATATCTGTGTCAGATGTGTTTTCTACTATGGCACCCAGTTTGCAGTCATCTGCAAACTTTGTCAGCCATAACCCTCCTGTGTTTGCTTGTGCTTCGGAAAAGTAGATGCCAAACAAGAGTGGGCCCAGGACTGAGCCCTGTGGTACACCACTTGTGACAGGCTTTGAGTCTGACATGGCGCCAGCAACTCTGACCCTGTGGGTTCTGTCGCTCAGCCAGTTTGCAACCCATCTTGTGATGTATGGGTTAACATTTAAGCTGATGAGTTTTTCAATGATACCCGAGTGGGGTATTGTATCAAGGCCTTCACCAGATCGAGGTAGGCTGTATGGACTGCCTTTCCTCATCAATGGCTTTGGTGACTGTTTGAAAAAGTCAACCAAGTTTAGAAGGCATGATCTGCCTTTGACAAAGCCAAACTGGGATGGATCCAAAGTCTGCAAATTCCCTATGTCTTTATTTATGAGGTCCATTATGATCCTCTCCATGGCTTTGCAGATAAGGCTTGTCAAGCTAATGGGCGGTAATTTCCAGGGTCGGTGGAGGCACCGCCTTTGTGAAGTGGGACCACAGTTGCAGTGCGCCACTCCCTGGGTATGTATCCAGAGGTAAGACTATGATTAAACAGCTGTCCTAGCTGTGGGTTTAATTCCTCGTTGAGTTCGTGGAGCACACAGCCGGGGACACCATCAGGTCCCATGGATGCTGTGTTTTTTGCTTTGGAGAGAGCAGTTCTCACTTGGGCGTTGGAGATGTTTGGGGGGCTGCAATCGCTTGGTATAGATATCTCTCCTTTTGGGGGGGAGGGGGGGGAGAAGTTTGCACTGAACCTGTCAGCCAGTATGTTGGCAATGTCTGTAGGATCAGTAATCTTCACATCATTTTGAACTAGTTCTGAGCATATCTGGGAGTTTCCTCCCAGGTTTCTAACATAGCTAAAGAAGGCCTTATGATTGTCTTTTGAGTCTTTAGCTATTTTTCTCTCAAAATTTGCTTTGGATGATTTTATGAGAGCTCTTAGTTTTTTACTTATAGTGATCAAGGGTGTCTTACCTTTTAAGGATTTTGCTCTATCTTGTAGTAGCTTCCTCCTTTTGTTGTAGAGTTTGTTTATGGCTGGGGTCCACCAGACTGGACGCTTGCCTTTGGTACAAAGAGTCTTTGTTTTGCTTGGGATTGCCTTATCCATGCAGTCCTGCAGGTGCTGGTAGAAGGCATTTGTAAGTGATTCAGCGGCTTGAGTACTGTTTTCCTCCGGCTCGGGGGCCTTAAAGGAGACCACACTAGTCTTTAGAAGTGTGAAGTCGGCTTTCGAGAAGTTCTTTACTGTGGTCTTTTTTATTTCAGGTATATTTTTAGTGAAATAAGCACAAAACAAGTCCCTGACATATATGCACATATATAAAATTATATTTTATGTAAAATGTAATGAAATGGGCCATGTACTTTGAAGAAATGTGAGATAAAAAAAAAAAAAAAAAAATGTGAGATGTGCCCATAGCTGAGCTACAGTCTAACAAGTTGAGGATATCTGCTTGTAGGTGAGCAGTGTTTTAACAGGTGTAAAATGAGTGCCCGTAGGTGAGCAGTGGTTTAATAGGTGTAAAATTAGTGCTCAGGGTTGAGCAGCATTTTAACACTCTGAAACTGTGTGCCTGTAGCTGAGTTGAGCGTAATGTGCGTGCTGACAGCCAAACCATGCGTAAACCAGTGTGATCCATTTGCGCGGAGCTGCGCACCACGCCAACAAGCTAACTGACGGGCAACGTTGTGCAAGCTGTATCAAAACTGCCTTTCCACAGACACACCTCCTAGCCTGTGTAGACAGTCATAAAATATAAAAAGCAATGGCCAGGTTCGAACCCAGGATACCATGCACCATAGTCAAAGTACTGAACCACTAAGCCATGACAGTTGCACTTAGAAATGCAGTAATAGCATATATATAGGAATGAATAGAAAGAGGAGCATGACAAAGCAGGTTTTGTGAAGCTGATACAATTCCAAAATGGCCAATCACAGATAAGTGTGGGAAAAACAGCATATATAAGCCCCATAGGCGGGAATACACAGCATAACCGATTGTAGAACCGACCTGCAGCCAGGATGTCAGGTGTAGGAGAGGGTAGTTGCTTCCGAGCACAGAGGTGGGGTGTTGAGGAGTCCAAATATATGGTTTGGCTCCTCGTCCATAATCATGAGGCCCAACTCATGCAGGGCCAGGTCCTGTGGGGAGCATATAGGGCTAAGGCGTGGGACCGGTTGGCACATGATCTCACCACTGCCACAGGAATACCAAGGACTGGTGAGCAGGTCCATCACCACCATGCGGACCTGAAGAGATGGAAGCAGGACCAACTGAACTGTTTGACCCAGGAGGCCCGGCAAATGCCCAAAGCCCCACTACTGAGTAAGTTACATGTAATTATTTATGTAAGAAATTAACCTAGCTGATATTATGGAGATGTGTATTCCAATATTACTGTATTTATATTAGAGCTGCAGGTGTCCGTTCTGTGAACCGTCGAGCCTATGGCGATAGGCTGGTGCAGTTGCGCCACCAGGCAGGTTAGTAATTCTCTGCCTGTAACTGTAAATAAATATATAAGAATGACAGCAAAAGAGTGCAGTGTAGTCACTAATTAATAAAATGTGCAAGTAACAGTGTAAGAGGGTTTGCAAGTATTGCTTGATTACAAAAGTGTGATGCAGCCTGTAATCCAAATATAAAAATGAAACAAGTCTGAAATAAAGATGTCCCACCTGTAATATAATAGTACATAACCTGCAGCAGGCTGAAAAGTACAGCTGCAGAAGCTGAGTAAAACACGTGTGAAATATATCCCTGTTGAAATTCAGAAACATGACATAAGTGAGACTGTTGGAAAGGATTGTTATAACTACATGTAAAACATGTCAATAAAGCCTAGAATTAAGTACCATCCTGAATTGTAAAAATAAAACTAGTGAGAGAGTGTGAGAAAGAGGTATGAATCCATCAATAAAGTAGTAATAACTCCTGAATAAAGTATACTGCAGTCAGTACAGAATGAAATGAATGTGACAGGCAGAACCAAACCGTAACATGTGTTGAAAACAGTACTGCAGCTGGAATGTGTGTCCCAAAATCTGGATTTGTTGCTCTCAGTCTGCAATATGCAGATAGTATGGTTGTCTGAAATACCAAACATCCACAGTTGTCTATAGCTATATAAAGCAAATGTAGCAGGATGATGTAGCTGAACAGAGCCAGATATGAATGTGTATGAATAAAAATGAAATGTATATTGATGTAGCAGTAACATTCCTATCACCAACCTGAAGTAGTTATCACATAGGAAACTGTAGGCAGAACTGTAGTGTGTATATATCTGCAGCTAGTAGAACTGTACAGCATATGTACTGGTATTTGAAGTTGTTAATTAAATATTTCTTCACCCTACCCTATAACCACATATAATCCATTCCACGGGAAATTGGTATGTGCAATCACAATTAACACTGCTGGACATTTGTCCTGTTGGTTCATACATATTTGCATGTACGTTGATGCATCTGCCCTGTTCATACATCCAAACCTGATGGCCTGTTGCCATCAGTCAACCCTGCATGTTGTTGGAGTGTGTATTGCTGTTCAAATTATGCATGTGTTATGCTTGCTGTTCAATGGCCTGAATATATGGGTGTTCAGTTAATGGGAATACTAATGCATGCTGTTACAACTAATTGTGAATGGTATTGTACGTTACTAACCCAAACTGACATAAAATAATGCAAAACATAGGACGACAGGGTTCCAGCGGACCCACCTCTCCTACCTCAGCTGGCGAGTGCACCTGGCAGTAGTGCCCAGGCTGGACCCTCCTCCGGTGGCCCTGTGCCACCTGTGGGTGGAAGCACTGCAGGGGATGGGGCTCATCCCCCCTCTGCAAGCGTGGCCGGAGGAGAACATCCACTCACCCTCCATAGTGTCCGGACTGTGGTGCGTAGGGAGATCCGGCACGCTGTGCTTGGGCCCCTACGCCAGCTTGAGGCATGGGTGGCACAACTCATGGGTGTGCCTGCTGCCTGGCCTACACAGCCCCCAGCACAGCCCCGTCCTGGGCAGTGAAGGCACAGTGGCAACTGCCCATGGGTGGGGATCTCAGTTCCACTGTTGCCATCTGTGGGCTCATGGGCTCGAGATATCCAAACATCCGTCCCCGTCAATTGTGTAACCCCCCCACATGTGTCATACACCGCCCCTGTATGCGTCTTGTTTGTCTTGTCTGTTAACCTACCCAACCTACCTCCCTAGCTATACCGACTTCCTGTACCTGACCTACCACTCTCACCTGAAAAAAAAAATGAAAAAAAAGGGCACTCAGTACCCACAAAAAAATTACGCCCCATACATAGCTGCCCATTTTGCACACATGTCTGCTGGACATGTAAACTGTCAATTACAATTGGCTGTACAACAAGTATTATTGTTGTCCTTACACCTCTCCCAGGGGTGCAAGGTTTCAAATGTCACACCAAATTACAAACATATGCACAGCTGTTGCTGATGAAGAAATGGGCAGCTACGGGCCTTACCTACATCCCTCCTGCAAAACCCGAGCTTGTTTCCCTACTGTCCTACCCTCTTTGTGACACCTTTTTCACCACTTTCCTATCTCCCCATTTTCTTTTCTTTCAAAGAAAATAGCGCAGGTGTGCACGAGAGTAAGCAGTTTTAAGCAGTAGTAAGTGGGTGTGCGCTTCTGTGCACTTAGCTAAGCGTGTGTGCACGAAGCTAAGCGGCAGTGCACATGCGTGACCTCCACGCAAACCAGCACTAACTCTCTTACAACTGCTGAAAAGTGCCTTAGTCACTCTGAATGACAAGGCCTGTACTTTTCTCAGCAGAAAAAAAAATACCTCCCTCAGTCTCGAACCCAGGACCTTGGAAGCACTAGTCTGCATGACTTACCACTAAGCCATGAGTGCTATACAAGAACATTGTGCTGAAGGAAATATATCATAAAATAGTAGGAATTAATTTAAAGGGAATATACAAGTCTAGCACACAAAGCATGTCATGTATATTTACTGTCAAATCTAGTGGATTTGTAAAATAGTACTGTGTGCTGAGAAACAGTCATGCTAGTTGGTAGCTACTAGGAAATAATGTCACAGTAGCATCTGGCAAGCCACACACATACTTAGAGCAGGATAAACACAGCCATAGTTGAATAGTTAAGAGTACAGATATGGCAACTGTGACTGAGTTACAGGGATGTCCCTGATGTGAAAACAAATGTCAACTGTGCCCCACTGACACCCTGCCAAATGTACTAACAGTAGCTAACAGAACAACATGCATTGCAGTGTCTACAACACAGCCTGAAATATGAGAGACATACCAACCCTTACACTCACAGAACAGTGTCCACAGCAAACCAGCATGGTCCCCACCCTGATAATCTGAAAGGCCTACAGCTACCTAACAGACCGTTTTATAGCACAGGCCTGTAATCACAGTGAGACCTGCAATCACTACACAACAGGCTGCATGCAATTAGTAAATGCTGGCTAACAATTGGTGCAGAGGCCATCACATGGACATGTGCAGATACCTACAAAAGCATCCTGTACTCCCAGTCCACACAGGCAATACTGTCATTGCACCCGCTGGAGGTAGAGAGAGAGAGGGAGAGAGAGAGAGAGAGAGAGAGAGAGAAAACCAAAAAAAAAAAAAAAAAGAAAGAAAGAAAGACGGAAAGAAAGAAAGAAAGAAAGAGAAAGAAATAACAAACCGGAAACATCAAGGCAAAGAGGCAGACAGCAGGCCAAGCAACTGCAAGCCTACACAAACAGCTGCAACAAACACAGGTAATGTAAAGTACTACTATAATACTCTACATACTATGAACCCTCCGGATGTGTTATTGGTCTGTATCTATGTACATGAGGATGTGCATAGGGATGGGAACATACTGAAACTGTCACTGAAGGCTCCACATACATATGTATGTGATGGTAGTTATGTGCACATAGCAATGTAGGTTGTAGTACAATGTACAAGTAGGTGGTACAGTAATAGGTGTTCAGCAGTACGTTACTGTGTGTATACATATGTGGACCTAAAAAGTAATATATATATATATATATATATATATATAGATATATATATATATATAAAACATGTGTATACGTTTGTATATCGAGATATGTATGTGTATATATATATATATATATATATATATATATATATATATATATAATATGCATATGTGTATACATAGATAGAGAGGGATGTAGAAATACATAGACAGATATAGTTTCACAGTGGCATAGTATAGTACTAGGCTATCTGCAGACAGTGTATAGAATAGATTTAGAAACCTGAACCTCTGTATAGTAGTGACAGAGTGAAGACCCCCCCTACATAATAGCATTAGTGTACTGTGCCTCTGTCTAGTAGTGACACGGAGAAGACCCCTGCTGTAAACCTATGATCTCCCATCCACTTGTCAAGAATGCACATGAAGAGTGTCAGTGAGGGTCTCTGCCTAACATGAACTGGGATCCTGTTCCACAGTATGGGAAGCCTCTTAGTGATGGATCTGTCCCTACAGTATGTCCTATTCATATGTGTGCTGAGGTTTAAATCCATAGCTGTTGTGCTTCTGATGGATTTGGATTGTATGAGGTGGAACATGTCCATCACTACCAGATTGGACATGGCCTACTACATCAGGCACAGATCACCCCTACATAGGCAGTATGCTATGGAATAGAGCATGAGTTATGTTAGTCTGGCAGCATATGACAGTTGTTGCAGACCCTTGATCCACCTGGTGATGTACTCATGGGGTCCCCCTAGCTGTTGCAAGTGCCAGGTGAGGTACATACCAAATCGGGCATAGTACACAGTCATGGGCCTGATAAGGGAGGAGTATAAGGGTACAATGACCCCTTTTGATGTGGATGTGAATCCCTTCATGATAAGGTGGGCAAGGTAGGAAGTCCATCCAACCACTTCGGCAACGTGGGTGTCAAATGAGAGGTCAGCATTGCACAGTGTCACCAGGTCTCTGATTACTTTGTCTGTACTCAGTGGGTTATTGTCTATGTGATAATATGTAGTTACCTTGTCCGTCCAAAAGGGTATGAGTATACATTACGTGGCATGCAGTGTCAGGCCATGACTCCGCCACCAGTTGTTGGTGTCCATGAGGCCTGTCAGTAGGATGTATGTGTCAGCAGGTGTATTGCCTATGGAGCCTAGTATGCAGTCATCTTTGAACATTGTCAGCCACTACCCTCCCATGTCTGCTTCCACATCTGAGCGTGATACGCCGAACATGAGTAGTCCCATGACAGAGCCTTGTGGGACACCACATGTGACTGGCTCTGAGTCTGACATTGCACCAGTGAGGTTGACTATAGGGTTTCTATCCATTAGCTGGTTTGCAACCCATCATGTGGCATATGGATTTACATGGTAGCTGTTGATCATGTCTATGATGGAAGAGTGTGGTATTGTGTTGAATGCTGTAGGCAAGTCCAGGTAGGCTGTATGGAATGCTATGCCCTCAGCAATGACTATAGTGACTGATTTGAAAAGGTCAACCTAGTTCATAAGGGAGGATCTGCCCTCTACAAAGCCAAATCAGGTGGGATCAAGTGTCTAAGTCCCCAATGTCTCTGTGTATGGGTACCATAATGATCCTTTCCATTGTGTTGCAGACCAGGCTGGTTAAGCATATGGGCCGGTAGTTACCAGGGTCTGTAGAGGTGCCTCCTGTGTGGAGTGGGACTACTGTTGCTGTATGCCAGTGTCCAGGTGCATATGCTGTAGTAAGGCTATGGCTGAATAGCATGTAATGTGCATGTGTAGGTCCTCTTGCAGTTCACGTAGCATGCAACCCGCAATACCGTTGGGTCCCATTGCTGCTGTGTTTACAGCTCCACTGAGGGTGGTTCCCAGCTGGACATCCGAGATGACAGGGAGGTTACAGTCAGCTGGGATAAGTAATTCCACATGTGTGGGTGAGGGAGTGTAGAAACCTGCACTGAATCTGTCTGCCAGACTGTTGGCATTATCTGTGTGTTCAGTGTAGCGTATGTCGCTGTGAACTAACTGTGAACACAACTGAGGGTTCCCACCCAGGTGTGTAACATAGCAGAGGAAGGCCTTGTGGTTATCTGCAGTGACCATAGCGGTGTCCCTCCCATTGTTGGCCTTGCATGTTTGTACGACAAAAGCTATCTGCCTACTACTGCTGATGAGAGATGCTGTAGCTCTATGGAAGTATGCTCTGCCGTGCAGTAGCTACCATCTGTTGTTATACAAGTTGTTCAATGCTGGAGTCCACCAGACAGAACGCCTGCCCTTGGTGGAGAGGGTCATGGTTCCATTTGTGATTGCATGAGCCATGCATTCTTGGATATGTCTGTAGAAGCATATGTGAGGGTGTCTGCATTGTGGGAAGTGGATTACACTGGCCCAGTGGGCATTAAGGATACCAACTCAGTTATAAGACATGTAAAGTCGGCATGTGAGAGGTCTCTCACTGTAGTCTGTTGTGTTGTGGGGGAGGTGGGATATGCATATCCAGGATGATTAGTCTGTGGTCAGATGTGACTAGTGACGGGTATCCTTTCAGTGTGTAGCACATTGTCCCCATGTTTGTGATGATCAGATCTAGTATATTATCTCCTGTTGTGGGAGAGGTGACTAGCTGTTCCATTGCATTGACATACTGAATACCGGGAACCTTTGGGCTAGGGTGTTTGGGGTAGAATAATGCACCCAGTGTATGTTAGAGTAGTCGCACTATCCCAATATGATGGTGTATGGTGGGACATTCATATCCTCCAATGTCTACAGGAAGGCTGACTGTGGTCCCTGAGATCAGGAGGGTGGTCTGTAACATGCTACCAGTTGTATAGCAGGTTTGCCTACGGTTATCTGCACCTGGATGGTCTGTGATGCTTCATGTGTTGCCACTAACCTGGAGGTGTGTGCGTCCTCCATGAATATGGACACACCCCCTCCCTTTCCATTTTGTCCCGAGTCCTGGGGCCAAAATGCATGATACGGGGTATAGCCTGGTACCACTGGTGTGCTCTCAGGAGCCATGAACCAGGTTCTCACATACTGCACAGACATCGAGATTGGTAGAATATGTATGTACAGATATATGTAATACACACATACGTATATAGATATCTGTAGAGACTTACACATATACAGATAGAGCTGACTGACAACAGATATGTCTGTATATGACTATCTCTCACTCTCTGTCCCACCCCCTCACACTCACACTCACCCTGTGTCTCTCTCTTACTCTCTCCCCCTCTCTCCCCACATCTATATGTATATATCTACATCTAGATATACATATGATATATACATATATACAAACAGATATATATCCATATACAGATATAAATATATCAATACACATATAAACATATATATATATACATATATAGACTGTGTGAGGCACATGTGTGCAGATGTCTTGCTACAGGTGCCTGGTGTCACAGGCATGGAGTGAACACCAGTGTGGATACTGGAGTACCATACCCCATTCAAAAACACTGACACCAGTAACCACCACATATGTACATGCCTGCCCACCACTGCATGTGTCAGGGGGGAACAGGGTCAACAAGTGTACAATAGGCTCCACATCGATACACACAGTGGCACACTAGTCTTGTAATACCTGTACATGGAATGTGTCAGTGGACATGGCGTGTCAGCTATGGACATGTAGGTCACTGTACCCCTCCACACCCCACAATGTCCTACACGGTATGTACCTCCCATGACAGCTACAGATATGATGAAGGACACAGACATATGCAAGTAACTGTGTCAATGCACTCAAACGCCACAGAGCGCACACAGACTACCTACATAGAGGTTACCACTGCTGGATATACATAGTTCGGTCACACCCATGACAGTTGTCTCCCAACCATGGTAACACCTCCAACATCCACAACACAAATTACCTACGTCTGTCATCCTTGTCACTGCAGTATAGAGCACATGGTGGAGGTACGGGACCCTACCCACAGATATGACATATCCTGTAGTAGACCACACAGAATTAAGAAGCAAGCCTCCCCATGAGTAGATGTCAGACATACCCCTGCTGAATGTTATGCTGATAGGTAATATGCCATATGAGTCACCCTGTGTAACTGTTTGTAAGGAGCAGGTACGATCATAACACATGTCTCACAAGGGGCAGGATAGCATAACAGTATGCTGCTGTAGGCCCAGGGCCAAAAGCACACTACCTACCTAGGACACAATGCACACCCATTAACACATTGCAAACAGAATATGTGAGGTGGAATGAGTGTGCTAGTGACTGGGTGCATGTTGTGTACCAGTGTAATTGCTCACCATGACTGTCTGTCATGGTAGTGTGTGTCCACGGTGTGATGCCAGAGACAGGTGTGTGGGGTATTGCGATGAACACATACTACATTGCCATATGTTGTGCTGTGTTACCCTGTATGTCACTGTGGTGTAGGTAGGGTTATGGCAAGTAAGAGTAGTGTGCAGTACCAGTGAAATATGTAACGTGCATTGTGTGCAGTGCATGGGCTGATAATGTTCCCCATACAGTACCTTGATTCAAACCCCCAGTGTGGGGTCGTGTATTGTACCTGAAACAGTGCGTTGACTGCTGCAGTATACTAGTCTGTTGTATGGAGTGTGCCAGGTACTGTTGCACAGTTGTCGGATGAGCACTGATATCTGGTCATGTACATGTGTATCCCCCAATAGACAGACAGATGCTACATATGTTGCCTAAGTTATATCACTGCAGTCAAGTATAATGTGTATTATGTGTGCTATAGTCTGCTGACAGATATTGCTGACATATTTCCCTTCTCCTTTTCAGGGACATGGTTCACCAGCGGAACCCAGTCTACTCCGCTGCAGAAGAGGAGGAGATACACTAGAGCCTGGTGTGGAATTTCACTGTACTCTTTTCCTGCACCAGCCAGAACCAGCATGAGAGGGCTGCACTGTGGCAAGACCTGGTCCGTTGGGTAAATGACATAGGCACACATAACCGGACATATGAGCAGGTACGCCATCACTGCAGTGATTTAATTAGAAATGTCCATCAGCGTGCGTTGGATATCCACAGGCAGCAACTAGACACCCCCCCCCTCACCAGACTGGAGGGACTACTCCTGAGTGTTGTGGCTCCAGCACAGCAGCAACAACAACAGCATACATGTGTAATGATGGAGGCTGGAGCCACACAGCAGCAGGACACAGAGCGTGCAGGTAACATGCCATGTATATAGTGACCATTCTGTACACTGTTAGGTTATACATGTGTGGGGTGTGTCCTCGATTTGTAGCTAGTAATTATTGTGCATGAGTGATAACCTCATTATCTGCAGTACACCTGTGGAAGCTAACTGTTGCACTACTGAACTGTAACATGCCCACAGTATCAATGGCACAGTTGTGCCCACTGACGATGAATGTCTCTTTTCCACAGGTCCCTATGGTGTAACAGCAAGGCAGCCTATCCATGCTGGTGAGTGTGTAATACCATTACCTTCACTACTCTGTATACTAATAGTAATAATAGGCTGAAGCAGTAGTGCAATGTGTTTGATTGCAGGTGTGTTTGTGTCTGTGGGTTGATATCTCATATACTGAGGTGTGTGCGTGTGTGCATGTGTGCATGTGTTCATGTGTGCATGTGTGCATGTGCCCATGTGCCCATGTGCGCATGTGTGCATGCGTGCATGTGCACATGTGTGCATGTGGGCATGTGTGCATGTGTGCATGTGTGCATGTGCCCATGTGCACATGTGCCCATGTGTGCCTGTGTGCATGTGTGCATGTGCCCATGTGTGCATGTGTGCATCAGTGGTGGCATTGTGTACACATTGTAAACTGTGTTTCCTGTCTTACTCCCACAGGTTCTGGTGCTGCTCTGGTGTCATGCAGCAGGGAACCTGAATCAGCTGCTGTGGATAGTGATGATGATACCTGTGTAATGGCACAGGTAGGTGTGCCAGGGTCCATCACTGGTCAGCCAATTGACACTACACAGCTGTCGACCCCATCTATGCGCACAGTCATCCTGCCAATACATCCTTTGTCACCAATGTCCCTAGATGATGGACAGGATACAGTGGGCATTGACCAGGGTAATGTGTTACCAGTGGCACATGCATCCCCACACTGCAGCCATGGCCAGGGCCCTGACACGGTACTGCACAGGCAGACGTCCATGGGTTCTCGTGGGAGCATCCGTGGGCGTACCGCCCCTGTCAGATGTGCCCACAGAGGTCTTTCAACCCCAGCTATGTTCCGGGCTGTAATGCAGGCACAGTCACGTATGGAACGGTACACCAGACAGGGTCTGAGGGAGCTGAGAGCATGTCGCACAGCCATGAGTGACAGTATGCGTGATGTTGTGGCCGCCATCCGCAACTTCACAGAGGTCATTGACAGACGTTGGGAGGACACATTAGATCTGTTCCACAACTATATGTCCATGAGCCAGGGCAATGTTGGATGGTTGAGGCATCGTCATGGCCATATGCCAGCAACAGCAGCAGCTGGCAGCCATCGTGGATGACAACAGGGCCGCGGCCACACACATAGTGCCAGCAGCAGCCCCAGCAATGCTGGGTCTGTGCTGTCATCGGACCGCCCCAGGAGACCACGTGTACGTGGTGCTGGACAGTCCCAACAGGGACCTGTCTCCAGTCAACAAACACCTGCTTCTGATGACAGTACCCAGTCTGGATTGGTACCTGATACGGTCCGTAGCACCCCTGCCAGGCACAGGTACAGTATCCGTGGCCACAGACAGTGATCTGTATGTCCTGGCAGGTACAGTCTGTGGCTGTCCACAAACACCTGTATATGGCAGCCATGAGGTGGGACTGTTTGCATTCATACACACATGCAAAGTGATAATACCTAGGGCTACCGCATACATACACACACTGCATCAACATTGCCCCATCTTGTACTGCTGTCCCTCACCAACACACACACACAGACATGTCAATTGGTTGTATCAGTGGCAGACTCAGACATACCAGGTACACACCCTGTGCATATGATGAAACTGTGCCACCTCCTGCAATCTGTAAGATTGGTGCAGGAACAGGTTAACATGGTGCTGATGCTCAGGGTGACTACATAGACGTATTGTAATAGTATGATGTTGACAACAGTACAGTGTAATTATAGCATTGTGGGTATATACCAGCATGCCTGATGCAGTTACAGTATGACTGTCATTGTATTGTTTTGTACACCCATACTAATTACCCAGTGTTCTGTCTGCACATCTTTGCATACCGGTGGTGAGGCTTTGAAGGGATGGCCACCTACATAGGTGGCACAGGGGATACAACAATGTACATATTGATACTCAATGATGGCCATGTCAACTGTGAGTTGCATGCTGTCCACACACAACTCTGCAATGCAAATGTTTCGGGATGTAGATATCTGTGCAGTACTACACAGCAGGTTCAGGGCTCACAAGAGCACACTAGCACTACAAGATCACACCTCATACCATGCATAACAGCACCAAAACACAGAACTGAGTATGACAGGAGGGAGAGTGTCCATACATGTCAAGGATACTGTGGTGCCAGGACAGGTAGCATACATCATACTACATCTGGAACTGCTGAGTGAGGGCTCAGTGTCTGCTATTTGACATGTGTATTATTACAGGTATGAGCACTTGGGTATCAGGCCAGTTATTCAACATTACGAAGGTACGTGGTCTATACACTTGTGGGGGTTGTGGCTGGACCCAGCCCATCTGACCTGGGAATGTCTGGGTACTGGCTTAGAGTGCCTGCATATATGCACTGTTACATACTGGAAGTCGTACACCTTGTTTGTTGTAGCATAGTCTACATACAGGCCTGCTGACTGTAGCTTTGCTTGTATGCATGTTTGCCTGTTATGTTCCTGAAACACTGATTCCACCTGTGGTACAGATATACAGTGCCTCTGTTGATCCCTAGTGACATCTGTGTTGCTTACTGTACTGATGTCCATGTGTCACTTGACAGAACGTCACTGTTTGTCCTGTTTGCATGTAGCTTGCCTGTAACACATTGCATATGATGTACCTCACATTTGCTCAAGACAGCATTCATATATGCCAGCACTAACAATTCAGGAGCACTACACCCTCACATAGTCACCTTGAGTACCTTGTTCCCCATTGGCCCTATGTGTCGTTACTTAGTGTGGGAGTCACAATGCTATGGTAGCATGTGCAAAGGTCACCTGTCGATCTACTCTCAGGTCCAGTTGGTGAATCTGTGAGACATGTGGCAATGTTACAGCTGCCTCATGTACATAGACAACCCTCTCCCCTTCCCATACATGTACAACACATGTGAGAGATGCAACCACATAGCCAAACTGGGGGCTAAGCTCTGTTAACACAGCACTGGCATTCCCTATCAGGTGGAGTGGGATACTACAGTGAATACAGTACCAGTCTCCCATAGACCTGCCACAACCACAATCCAAACACAAACACACACAGGTACATTATTGGGCTCTCAGAATAGCATCCTGCCTGAGCAGCTGACACCTGCAAAGCAGACACACAAGCAAACATTACCCCAGAGCAGAGCACATGCGACACATAGCTCACAAAGCCTGTCTGCCAAACAGTGTCAGACCATACGGCTAGACAACACACCTGCTATGGTTGTATGAGGTACCTCTATTGACACGTGCACGGTGGTCCTGCTCCCAGGCTGAACAAGGTGACGGTCACGCTGAGCTGCCCGTCAGGCACTATGATCCACCACATAACACAAGCAAAGCAGTCACTCAAAGGCATGTAGCAGTATGACTCAGTCATTGTCTGTGCCAGTGTGTATGACCTCTGACGCACCTCCCTGGACTACATGTTAGGGGACATGGAGGGTCTCTTTGAGGTTGTGGCACAGGCTGGTATGACCCTGGCTTTGGGTAGTATCTCACCCTCACCATGGATGCTGCCACAATATGTAGACAGGTTCATCGGTTTCTGCACTTAACGTATCTTTCAGTGACATCTAAAGGGGATCCAATGCCTGTCAGTGTGGGATTACATGCTGGACATGCCACATTGCTTTGCTTGGGACAGCTTGCACCTGTCACCCATGGGCCATTGTATATTGGCAGAGGCTGTCGCTACACATGTGCTGCCTTTGTATGCAAGGCTGATATTACATAGCCACCTACACAGGTAGCACATGGGATGGGACACTAATAGCAATGCTACTCAACAGCAGCAGTGTAAACCTCAAGATGCATGCAGTGGAAACTGTCCTTAGCATGAGGTACAGCAATATCCATGCAGTAACAGACTCCTGGTACAAGGCTCCCAGGTGCACACCATCAGTGCCAGGTCATTCCTGATACCATGCTTGTCATCCCTACACATGCACCAAAACAGAACAGGGGGGATGTATCCAAAGGCACCTCAGATACACACACCCCCAGGTTGGTGGCACTGCACAAAGCATCAGAGCTTCTCCATGTGCAACACACAGTGGGTTAGACTGCCTGCAGGTTCATAGCCTGGCACACACCACACTTCCATACCCAGGAAACACACTTGGCCTTCCTGACAATACTGGGAATATGACGGTGTCTACACACACCATTATATGGTTGTACTGCAACTACCCAAACATGCAGTGTGAGCATTATTCTAGCTGCAAGACCCTATCTGAAGGTGTCTTATCATTCATTCCCTGCATTGCTATGGAACAACTTGCTACCACTCCCACAAGTGGTGACAATATGCTGCACCTGTTCATCACCAACATGTGGTCTATATGCTCCAGACCAATCATGTATCCCTCGCTGCTGGGATGACACCATCTACAACCCAACTGTATAGTCACATACCACATGCAGCCCCTGCACAGAAAACCCTAGTCATACAGTTGTCTGATGCATATTCCATGTATTCACATGAGGCAGGCTTCGGACATGGGAACTCTAGCAGTTCACAGGTACATATGTGTAGGTGGCACACACATACATCATGTGTGCATTGACATTACTGATATAATGTATGTCGTGCAATATTGGGAACAACACCCCACACACATGGACAAACTGTGTGACAAAATTACACATGGCATTTGTAGGATACAAACCCCTACCTAACTATGTTATATAACTTGTGAGAGTCACATTAGCAGAGCACGCTATTTGTATTACTGGGGGGATTGCTTTCTCCTGCTGTACTTATAGGGTGCTGACATCATCAGTGTTTTGACAGTGGAATATGCAGCATTTTTTGTTTAGTATAAGTTGCCAAAAGGGACATTTCTCATACACATGGAATTGCACACACTACTCCCCCATACACAGTCACACACACACTGGGCACTTTCAGGATTCAAACTCCTACCTAACTATGTTTTGACACTAGTGAGAGATGCATTAGCAGAGCGTGCTATTTGCATTACTGGGCAGGATTGCTTTCTCCTGCTGTACTTATAGGGTGCTGACATCATCAGTGTTTTGACAGTGGAATATGCAGCATGTTTTGTGTAGTATAAGTTGCCAAAAGGGGCATTTCTCATACAGATGGAATTGCACACACTACTCCCCCATACACAGTCACACACACACTGTGCACTTGCAGGATTCAAACCCCTACCTAACTATGTTATTACACTAGTGAGAGACGCATTAGCAGAGCGCACTATTTGCATTACTGGGTATAATTTCTGATCCTGACATATGTATAGTGTGCTGACATCATTATGGATGAAGAGGTATGTACATCTGTTACTATCCATCAGTAAGGGGGAGAGCATATCTATGCATTAACTTTGCACAGGCACAGTGGCCTACTGTACTGTGGAGGCAGACGCCAAATACACTGTGGATAGCCTTCTGTATTCCCTAGGGACAACGGTCAGTTATTGCACTCTATGGCCATATGTTTACCTGTCAGATGCACGTATCTGTTGCTCATATACTGTTTGTGGGTCTTTATTGCCATAGCCTTCCCTATCTCTATAAACAAACAATGTGTGTACTGTGGGAGATGTTTGGATATGAGTGGGATCCAGTACTTTACTTATGTCTCTGTTGTAACTTCACTGTGTGCACTGGGCAGATGTTTGTATTGTGGGAGGTTCCTGTGTTAACACATAGAAATGCCTGATATGTGTGTGCACCTGCTGAACTGTGACATGGCCTAAGTGTGTGAGCATGCACAGTTCACAGTTTGTATGGCTTCTTGACTGCCACATCTCATTTATCTAAGTGTGCGAGCATGCCCAGTGTGCCCTTTCCTTATGTTTGGATCTGTGGACCACCACATTTCTGTTTGTGTGTGGACGCCATCTATATATCACATGTACAGTTGAGTGTTGGACATCAGGTTGTGTTCTTACTGCCCAACTGCTGTGTGTCTGAACCTAACAGGCATTATGCTGTGCCTGCAGGGTCACCACGGGATAGTTTGCATACAGTTGTCATCATCCTTTCCTGCTGACCAAACAGTTGTATTGTTGTATAGTGTACTGGTGCAAAACTTTCACTGTGATGGATAGTATAATCGGTTTCAGTCCTATCACTGCTTGTAATGTTTATAGTGAGCACACCAGACTGGTTGAGGGCCAGTTGTGCAGATATGGCCATGTTGCATTTTGTTCAGATAGGGACAGCTTAGTACATGATTGTCCGACATTGTTAATGTATTCCACAACTTGTGTGGACAGTGACAAACAATGGCTATGTGCCCTAGTCCATTTGTAATGCTAGTCAGAGAGTGTTTGTCCTTCAACACACATTTACTGGTGTTTGCCATGACATATGTCACGGTTAGTGTGTTGTGCCTCTGTCTACCCATGACATACAGGTGATATCCAGGGTACACCTGCCATCACCCATCCAGTCATCATGATTCCTCTGTATGACAGTCACTGAGGGACTCCCTGGATATCCTGTAGTGGGAATTTAGTCATGAGTGGAGTGAGCTTCTGGGTTGTGGACCAATCAGTACAGCATGTCCTGTTTATGTCTGTGCTGGGGTTCAGGCCTGTCAGCTGCATAGGTCACCAGCATTCAGTGTTTACATGGTGCCACATGTCCATTGATACCAAGTTGGTCATGGCTCTATACATCAGGCACAGTTCACCTCCAGCCAGGCAGTATGGCACTGTGTGGAGCTGCAGTTACTTTACTCAGGTGACACATGGCATCTGTTACAGCTCTGCAATCCTCCTGGTGGGGTATCTGTGTGGTCATTCCAGTTGCTGCAGGTGTCTGCTACGGTACATCCCTGAAGCGCCATTGTACACAATTGTGAGGCTGCTGATGGATGACTGGGGAGGCACATTGACCTACCCTAACAAAGCTGTGCTTACCTTCATGATTAGGTGGGTATATGGTATGTTTCTGTAACCACTACAGACACATGGTTGTCACATGCAGGATATGTGTCACCTTGTGTCCCCAGGTCTCTTATTGCTCCTGATGTACTTACTGGGTTAACACCTATGTGGTAATTTCTGGCCATGTACTGTGTTTCCACAGGGGTTGACTATACCCTATTCTGCATTTAGCTTGTTGACATGGCTGTGGCACCACTTGTGTGTTTCTATGTGTGCCTTTTGTAGGTTGCTTGTGTCAGCTGGAGGGTCCGATATGGTGGCCAGTTTGTCATCCTCTGCAAACCTGTTCAGACAGAGTCCTTCCATGTTGGCCTGTACCTATGTGACATATATAGCATAAAAGAGGGTTCCCAGGACCATGCCTTGTGGGATGACAGTTGTACCTGGTTTGCAGTCTGCCATGGCTACAGCATGTCTGCCAGGTCAGTTCTGTCCTTGAGCTGGTTTGCAACCCATCTACTTGCATAGGGTTTTATAGTTAGGCTGGTGAGCTTATCTGTACTGCCAACTAGGGTATTGTATGGAAGGGTTTAGCAAGGTCCAGATAGGCTGTGTGATCGACATTCCCCCATCACTGGGCTTGGTGCATGTTTCACATGAGTCAGACATGTGTATGGGTCAGGGACTGCCCTATGACAGCCAGACTGGGTAGTGTCCAATGTCTGTAGGTACCCAATCTCGTTATTTATGGGATCCATGATCATCCTCTACATTACTTTGCCAACCTAGATATTCGCGGTTGAGGGGTGATAGTTTGCAGTATCCACTCAGGCACCCCCTTTGTGGTGTGGGACCACTGTTGCTGTACACCGCAGTTTGGGTACATATCCTGTGGTAGGGCTGATAGTGCACAGTAATGCTATTTGCTGTTGCATTCTTCTTACAGTACTTGGACACAACCCAGGACACCATCTGGTACCATTGATGCTGTGTGCTGTGCTTTGTGGATGCTGGCTGCTACCTCAGCATCTGCAATGTCGGGGGGCCAGCACTCTCCTTGGATAGATATTTGGCAGTTTGGTGCTGGTGGGGAGTTTGCAAAGAATCTGTTAGGTAGGATGTTGGCAATGTGTGTGGGTTTGGTGTATTGTTTGTGATATTAGAGTGCTGCAGAGCATATCTGTGGATTACCACCATGGTTCCTACCATCAGGTAGGACAGCTGTGTAATAATCCTTTGTGTCCTGCACAATTTGTATCATCATAGGTTTATAAGTTCATACTAGGCTATCTGCCCTGGCCTTGTTTGAGCACGGACAGACTGTGTGTGGGTCTCAACACCCCTTGCAATGTGCATATCATGCCCACATAGGGTTTACTTTCCTAGATGTGACACAGGGATGGCCCCCAGTGTACACCTGCTATCTCCCATGCACTTCAACGGATTTCTCCTGTTGAGTTTGTGTGTGGAGCTCAGCCTATCATGGACTGGGATTCTGTTCCAGAGTGTCCTGAGCCTCTGGGTTATGGATCTGTCCCTCCAGTACATCCTAGTAATCTATGTGTAGAGGTTCAGATATCTCACTGTGGTGTGTCTGCAGGATTTGGGGTTTCTGCAGTGGAGCATGTCCATTCATTCTGGATTGGGCATGGCCTTGTACATCAGGCATACATCACCTCTGACTGTGCAGTATGCTTCTGAATTGGGCTGTGGTTTCTTCAGCCAGGCTGCAGATGTCCAATGTTTGGACCATTTATCTTGTTGGTGGGGTACATTTGGGGTCTTTCTGACTGCTGCATGTGTAAGGTAAGGTACATGCGGACTGGGGCATAGTTGTCACGTATGGGCCTGATAAGGGAAGGGTATGGGGGCACAGTGACCTCTGTAGCTCTACATGTGCATCCTTTCATATTAAGATTGGCAATATAGCAGGTCTTCCTGGCCACCTTGGCAATGTGTGTGTCACATGACAGGTTACCATCCTCTTGTGTCCCTAGGTCTATGACTACTTCTTCCATACATTATGGATTGCCACCTATGTCATACTTTGTGTGTGCCTTGTTTGATATTTGTTGGGACATTCATACTCTGACGTGTCTACAGGAAGACTGGCTGGGGTACCTGGGTTTGTGTGTGGGGTCTGTAGCAGGCTTCAAACAGGTACACAGTTTGAGACACTGTTACTTGCCCGTGGATAGTCCATGCTGCTTCTTGCTGTGGTACCAACCTGGGGGTGTGGTTATTCTTGATAATTACTGGTAGCCACACTCCTATTGTTGTGTGTTCCATGTTTTGGAGCTGTAGAGCATGGTATGAGGCATAACCTGGTAGTATTAGGGTGCTCTTCTGGGCCTTGCCCAGGTTTCTGTTACAGAACAGATATTACCATTCTCCATGCTGTGGTGGGTTTGGTCTGCATGCACCTTGCAGGTTAGACTTCTGGCATTGGGTAGCATTACGTCCAGGTTATTATCCCTTGTGCTACCTATGTTGGTGGGTTTGTGTTTCCAGACTTACCTATTCCAGGCACAGTGGGGGTGACAGCAGCCTTTGCTAGTATCTACACAGCCAGGTGTGCTGGGTGCATGCCATCCCTAGCAGGTGGGGCATCATGTCTTCCTCGGCATGTCAGCCCAGGCTGTCAGCCATGTGTTCCCCATTACTAACGGCAATACCCCAGCCAATTATTGTACTTGATCTTGTTGTTTTCATAGTGTGGCATCATGCTTGGTGAGGGTGAGATGTTAGGTTGGGTCTTCATGTTTGCATATTCTAGATGGTGTTACATTGCTTAACACATATGGCAATCATGCCTCAGGTGGTGCTGCAGGGCTGCCTCTGTCGGATGCACATATTACACTCCCTGTACATGTTTGAGAGCAGGTTATGTCATTTTAGGCATCCCTGTTACTATATGAGTGAGTCAGAGAGGGGTATCATTCCCAGGGTTCCTACTGAGCCAGGGTATGTGCTATGCATTGCCTCTTTGCCAAGGCCAGGGCATACTGGGCATGCCTCCTTCTGCCTACTGGGGCAGGCTCAGGTTGTTCCTCCTCCGAGTCATGCTCTGCCTGTGATGACCTTGGCAATGGTGGGGGGCTGTTTTGCCCGGCCCTATGCTGGTCCTGCTGCAGCTGTTTTCACAGGATCATATTATGTAGCATAGCACATACCATGACAAATTGGGTACATGTAGTTGGTGAGTACTGCAAGGCTCCACCAGATGTGTCCAGACACCGGAACCATGACTTGAGCAGCCCAAACACACGCTCTATTACATTACGTGTTTGTGCGTGTGCCTCATTATGGCGTTCCTGTTCAGGTGTGTGTGCATTTCTGATGGGTGTCATCAGCCATGGCTCCAGTGCATAACCTGCATCCCCCACTAGGTGTCCATGTGGGATGTCCCCATTGGCAAATGTCTGGTACAGCTGCGTCAAATGCCAGATATGGGAATCATGGTAGCTCCCAGGGCAGCCAGCACACACATTCATTATTATGCCCTGGGCATCACACACGACCTGGCAGTTGATGGAGGGGAAGCCCTTGCAGTTAATGTAGGCCCTACCCCGCTCACCGGCTGGTGCTTTGATGCGTATGTGCGTGCAGTCTATTGCACCCACTACCTCAGGGTATTCCGCTATTTGCTGGAAGAGACGCATATTGCTGGCCAATACCTCACGGGCATTGGGAAAATATACATGATCACCGACATGTGCTGACATGGCATCCAGGAACTGGTGCAGTACCCTGGAGGCTGATGCCTGTGATATCCCCATCATATCCCCAGTTGGTCTCTGGAAGGTACCTGTTGCTAGCATTCTTAGGCCAAAACATACCTTGGTTTCCACTGGGATGGGTTCCCCTCTGTTGGTTCTATGTGTGAGGCATGGCCTGCACAGCTTGACAATTTGCTGCAGGAGGTCTCTGTCCACTCTATAGCGCTCCACTATCTCCAGCTCATGTAACCCCTGGTAGGTGACCCTGGGCCTGTACACTCTTCTCCGTCTCCTCACTGTGGGTTGTCTAGCAGCATTTCCATTGTCACCACCCTCAGCAAGTCTCCTATGTCTCCTTATGACAGCTATGGCAGCCCATAGCATGTTTGGTCTGAGTGCAGCTTTTTCAGTTTTCACTTCTACTAGCTTACTCCTGTCTTGCTGTATCTCTTGAGAGAAACATACTGCAATGCTGTTTGCAGTGATTTAAGTGCTGGACTGGGTTTGTTTTCATCTGCTACCAATACAGGTATTCCCTGCTAGTTTCCTACTATTTCTCCTGCTTCCTTTTCCTCTCTGTTTCCTCAGTGGGGAGCAGCGCGCATACCAGTGAAAACACGCTCACAGTGGCTACCATGCGCGCACACATGCTTACATGGACTAGATTCTGCTTATTCAGGTTAAAATGCGCGCACACCAGCACAAATAGGTTTACAGATCTTTAAACAGGCTCCTACATGCTTACTCTGCCTTACACGCACGCACTCTGTCTTACTCGCGCCTCCCAGCGCACACACACGCGCATGCATGTACAGCAAGAAACTTTGGTGTTGGCCACAGTGTACACCTTCCATTTCTTGACTTTCCCATGCTTATCTGTTGACACTCCTCTTTTTCTGCTGTGTGATTGATATGTTTCACATACCACTTTGCTCCAATGAGCTTGCTTTATTCCTGACATTCCCCCCTGTGATGTCACCTATCTCTTACTCTGTTACTCCCCCTTATCTAACTCTTACACTACACGGACTGTGCTCATTTGCTATGTGACAGTGTGATTCACTATCCTACCATTCATTTACATAGGATTGCCTACTAATGCTTAGTTACATGGCTTACACTCAGCTTCCCCCCTTAGCAACCACTAGACGGTAGCCATTTTGTTTTTGATCTGCTAGTCCCTGCATTGCAAATCCATGCATTACATAAAACCCACATTTGTGGGTTTCTACCCTTCATTTTTCAGTTTTATATAGCGCAGCCTGTTTGCGCGGGGCTGCGCTGCGTTTAAACATCTCCGATATCCGAAAAAAAAAAATTTTTTTTTTCATGTTTGCATCGGTTTACCATGCCAATGGCCACATATTTGGCCATTGGCATGCTGTCTGTAACATTTGCACACTTTATTTGGAGCTGTCATGGCACCATTGTGTTATTTGCAGCAATATACTCAGTTGTCAATTGAGTACATTTCTGTAACTAACACGACTCTTACACGGGCTGGTTTCAGCTTCGTGGATCGCTAATCTACCTCATTTGCATGCCTTTCACCTGCAAGTGGGTTGATTAGCATATCCACACCCTGCCCGTGTAAGAGTCATTTTAGCTTTCTCTTACACGGGATTTTAGGCTGTTCCTGGATTGTGATGGCTGAATGGAGTCTTACACGGCTCCTAGACTCCGTGCAAGCCATCGTGAATCCTGCCCATAGTCTCTAATACCCACTCAGTGAAGTAATGTACCTACTAACTGTGGCCGAAATCAATGCATAATCAAAATGCGTTTCAAATAGCAAAAAAAAATAATATAAATCATGACTGCTGCAATCCTATACTAATTACATCCGAAACCTTAGCATACATTTGGCTCAGCAGCTAGTCCGAGTTGGACATTTTGTTTTAAATTATGACTTGGCCGACTGTTACAAAGTACATAGAGGTTAAAATGAATATCAGAACAATGCTAAAAATTGCACTAAACATATAATGTATTTCCGTTTTGAATGGAGTTGAAATACAGTCGACCACTAGGAATATAATGTATGTAATTTTATTTTTACAGTGAACATTTGGGAATGAGTTTCAACTAACAATAGTTTTAGCAAGAAGTATATCAATGTTTTTTTAAAGATTGTACTTGCAATCATGTGACCTTAATTAATACAGGAGTGTATAAATGGATGATTGGGGAGGGGCACTGTTTTTCAGTTTGTTTTCTGAAGAAGTCGGAGAATGCTCTGACGAAAAGCGCATGTGTTCAACGGCTTAAAACAAATTTATTTCCGAAGTGGTTTTTCCAGTATTGCATTTGGACTTTCAGTGTGTTTGGATCCTTTGACCAGGGAACGTTCAGTGGAGTAATTTTAATCAGTTTTTCAGTTTTTTCAGTTTGTTTTTGCGAGTGATCATTTAAGTTTGAAAGAAAATAAGAATGAGGGGAATTTTGGTTTGGCATTCATCACTGATTTTAGTGGGGATGCCAATGTTGTATGTAGAACCATCGAAAGGGAATGTACTAGGATCAGTTGAATTAGTGACCGTAAATTAGACTTTAAATCCCCTTTTAAATGTGTCTATAGGAAGGGAACAAGTATCACTATGACTGTAAGGGGTGGGTGGTGGAAACAGAAACAAGAAAGAGACATTCAAATGTGGGAGATGTGCGCAATGCCCTTTCATTATGAATACTGAACTAGTCCATCTGAAGTCCAGAAATAGAATCCTCATGGCAAGGAGCTATAGTAATTGTGAGACCAGTGGGGTTGTATATCTTGCCTTATGTGAACGCAAGGCATTCTATATAGAAAAAAACTGAGAGGAAGCTGAAAAGGAGAGTATATGAACATTTGAATGCCATAAGTAATTGAAAAGTTAATAATGCACTATATAGGCACAGTATAGAATGTGGAAAAGGAACGTTTATTTTTTTGTACTTGAGGAGATCCCAAGGGATATGAGGGGTGGTATGTGGGAGACCAGAATTGAATACCGGGAACTTTACTGGTAGATTTTTTTAGAAGCCAGTAGGTTCCCTGGACTAAATGATGGTTTATCCCTGGCCCCAGTTTTAAAGCTGAGAGCGGCAAAATTATAACATTTACAAAAATGTATACAAATATGGCATTTTATTGTGTCGAGCTCATGCATAGTGCAATTTTGTTGTTATTTTAAATGTGAAGTAGTTGTGAGCTTTAGAGCCAGTAAAGTGTGCACAGAGAGTATTGCCTGAATTAAAAAAAATATATATTAATATATAAATAAATATATATATATATATATATATATTCAGCATTTTTATGATGTATTATCCTTAAGGAGAGATGTTATTTTAACATGTATTGATGCAAGCAGTTACACAGTTTATTTTACATTATGAATTGTATTAAAAAGAACTTTTAAAGTGTAGAATTGTTGTCAATGAAGTTATTTATGTTAGTGGAGGTGAAAAGGATTGTGGGTAAAGCCTATGAAATGTTAATTTTAGTGATACACTATTTTTATTGGTGAATTTGTATTTAATTGAAGTATTTAAGGTGTATAATTTAGTTTGTTAATTGTATCTGATGAAGTTGAGGATGAAAACGTATTTTCAAGGAGTAATTTATGCATTGTGCTTTCTTACTGCATTCAAACTGTGTTAAGCCCATCAACTATTTCCTGTCTTCTGGAGTTCCATTGAGGTGTGGATAACTGTTTTCTTATCTGTAACAGTGAGTCTAAATGTGCATAATACTCCACATTTACAACAAACAGCTCAAGACATGATATTATGCTTTAAACAGAAACTGTACTTACTTGGCATGCGCACTATTGCTGGGACGGCGAGCTACCGACTATGTCTGGAGAGGTACGTTTAAATATGGTGCCATTGTAGTTAGGGAGATTAAGTAAAGTCTGTTGGCTGATGGCAGGAGTAGGAGGGGCTAATGTGGAAGAGTAGAAGGAAATAGGAGACTTGCTATTTCATAGATGCCAAGACTGGAGTCGGAAGGATAGAAAAAAAGGGGAATACTAAAAAAGTAGAAGAAATAAAGGGTAGTAGTAAAGCAAGAGAATGAAAAAGGGGGATATTAAAAAGAAGAAAAAAAGGCTAATAGTAAAGTAAAAGAAATTAAAAAGGGGGATACTAAAAAATAGAAGGAAAAAAGGCCAACAGTAAAATAAAAGATAAACAGAGCAGTAAAATGCTTGCCTAGTGAGCCAGTACATGGACCCGGGCATATGTTTGAAGAAACAATCAGCAAATCAGTGTCTTTGGGGATAAGGTCAGCTCCTTGTCACCCTTACATTTCTAAAAAAGATAGTAGAAGAGAGAAAAGAAGTGTGAGGGGGGAGATAAGTTGATTCATTTACACTGTTTAAAATAAGAGGCTGGATTCTGTTAGACTAAGCAATTAAAATTCAAATTGGTAGAAGTTTAAATAAGGGGGTAGAAAGAAGTTGCAGTAGTCTGCACTCATGTACAATATTAGAGTTGCTAGCATTAAAGATGATAAAATACTGTTTTGTACAATCAAAGGCTTTAATTTAAATAAACAAAGTGAAGTTACAGTGGAAATGTACTCTGCATGGAGATTTCAGTTGAAATACCATGCCATCAAAGTTTGCTTGTTCAGGGGACAACAAGACATGTTTCAGTCAGCAGTTTCTTTATGGGAGGTGTCATACATTAATCACCACAAATAACTGAAAGAAAAAAGAAAAAAAGAAGATAAGGTACTTTGTTAAGTAGGATAGTAGGGAAAAACATATAGTAGTAGATAAAAGTCAAGAACATATGTGTAGTTAGATAGGATAAGGTAGGTAGAGAGAGAAAAGGAAAAAGCCAACAGTGCAAGCTAAATTGAACATGCACAATACCAAGCAGAACTGCAGAACTGAAGACCACAAAGGGTACAAAGTTCAATAGATATGCAGCAAATAATACAATACATGCAATTGTTGGTCACATAAACCAGAAAACAGTAAGTCATAGAGATCTCAGCAGTAACATAAATATTATAACTAGCTTCATCAGTTTTCAACAGTATTTGCTAGTTTGCTAGATAAGTCATTTATGACCAGTTGAGAAACCATATCTTAACTATAGTTTGTGCAAAAACATCTTAACAAACACTTATCTAAAACTTCATGAGAAACAGCAGCAACAAAGTAAAAAAATGAACTGTTGTGTAGGCTAGCTAAAAATTTGGAAATTAACCTGGGCAATAAATGAAAACCTGACCACTGATGTCAGTAACAACCTGTAAATTAACTTTGCACTACAAGATATGCTCATGCAGCACACTACCACACTGCAAACAAGGAAAGACGCAAGCGAAATTGTCTTATCTGTAACAGTGAGTCTAAATGTGGGTAATACTCCACATTTACAACATCTCAATGATATTATGCTTTAAACAGAAACTGTACTTACTTGGCATGCACGCTATTGCTGGGACGGTGAGCTGCTGACTATGTCTGCAGAGGTAAGTTTAAATACAGTGCCATTGTACTTAGGGAGATTAAATAAAGTCTGTTTGCTGATGACAGGAGTAGGAAGGACTAGTGTGGAAGAGTAGAAGGAAATAGGAGAATCCATATTATGTAGATGCCAAGACTGAAGCGGGAAAGACAGAAAGAAAAAAAATGTGGAACGCTAAAAAGGTAGACAGAAAAAGGCTAATAGTAAAGTAAGAGAAGGAAAAAAGGGGGAATACTAAAAAGATAAAAGAAGAAAAGGCTAACAGTAAAGTAAGAGAATGGAAAAAGGGGACTACTAAAAATATAAGAAAAAAGGCTAACAGTAAAGTAAGAGATAAGCAGAACAGTATATCAACTGCCTAGTGAGCCAGTCCATGGTCCTGGGCGTATGTTTGGAAAAAGAAGCAGTCAATCAATGTCTTTGGAGACAAGGCCAGTAACTTATCACTCTTAAACAAATTTCTTAAAAAGAGAGTAGGAGAGAGAGAGAAGTGGTGTGAGGTGACAGATAAGTTGGTTAATTTACACCATTTAAAATAAAGGGTCTGATGTGAGGTGGCAGATGAGTTGGTTAATTTACATCATTTACAATAAGGGGTCTGATTCTGTTAGAAGAAGCAACTAAATTTCATATTGGTAGAAGTTTAAATAAAGGGGCAGAAAGAGGTCACAGCAGTGTGCATACCTGTACTATTTTAGAGTTGTTAGCATTTAGGATGTTAAAATACTGTTTTGCACAATGGAAGAATTTAATTTAAATAAACACAATGATGTTACAGTGGAAATGTACCCTGCATGTAGATTTTGGTTGAAATACCACAGTGACAAGGTTGGTGTGTTCAGGGGACAACAAGAAATGTTTCAGTCTGCAATTTTTTTTATGGGAGGTGTCTTTAATTAATCAGTACAAATAACTGGCATGCATACTATTGCTGGGATGCCAAGCTTCCAACTACCTCTGAAGAGGTAAGTTTAAATATGGAGCCATTCTAGTTAGGAGGATTAAGTAAAGTCCGTTTCCTAACACCAGAGATCAAAATGTACTTGCCACAGTGCAGGCTTCATCATGTAAAGGCCTCTCAACCTGTAGCCTTATTCTCTCTGAACTACTGCCACTTCTAGAATCCACCTCCTCCACCCTCCCGTCCCGTCCGCTGTACTGACTTTCATGATACCGTAATCTTTCCATCATGACGTAAACTTGAAATATAATCATGTAAATCATGTAAAATTAACATCCTACTCATGTAAAATTAACATTACACTCCTGTTTTATTTACAATGGAGTAAAAAAACATAAAATGAAACAGTTATTCCATTTTGCAAATAATGCCCAGTGTTTTCTTGCACTTTGCCACTTGCTTGACAGCAAGCAAGCTAGTATCATATTTAGTCCATACCCAACTTCATTCATCATTACCCCACAATGATATACAGTATTCACACAGATTTTATTACGTCATCCTCCTCAACCAATACCAAGCCAGATAAGCAAGTTCATGCAAGCTAGACCACTGATCAGGCACTATATGAGGCAAACTACCATTGCTTTTCACTTCTTCAAAACAGCTGTAGCATATAAGCATTGCAACATTGCATATAGGTTCATAGGTGTGTACTAGGCTAATGGCCCTGGAGCCTTTGCAAGCCTAGCCCATATGATTACCCTGGCATCGTGCCACCCGACCTTAGTTTCCAGTGCATCTGTTGAGTAGAGCCACTCGAATGATCCCCAGGGTGAATTTTCTATTTCCCATCCACTCATCAAGATTTCTCTTGAAGAGGGCCAGTGAGGTGCTCTGTTTGAAATGTATGGGAAGTCTATTCCATAGCATGGTGAGTCTCTGGATTATGAACCTGTCCCTCCAGCACATTCTGTTGATTGCAGTAATGAGGTTGTGGTCTCTGGAGCATGTGGTATGGAAGGGTTGGGATTTCTTTAGATGTAACATTTCTAACAGAGCTGGGTCAGACATGGCTTTGTAAGTCAAGCAGAGATCGCCTCTAAGTAGGAGATATGAGACAGAGAAAAGTTGGAGTTTTTTTAGGCTGCCCATATAGGACAAGTGTTTAAGGCCTAGGATCCTCTTTGTGAGGTACTTTTGCAGCATCTCCAGTTGTTGCAGGTATCTAGTGAGGTACATGCCAAATGGGGCATTGTACTCGATGATTGGCCTAATGAGGGAAGAGTAGAGGGAGACAATGACTTCTTTCTTCCTGGATGCAAAACCCTTAGTAATGAGATGTGCCACACAGAAGGACTTTCTGACCACAGTGGCAATGTGGTGATCAAAAGAGAGGTTGCTGTCAACCTGAGTTCCCAGATCTCTTATAACGCCTTCTATGTTCAGTGATCTACCATCGATGCAGTAGTTCATGGGAACTGGGTTTTCCCAAAAGGGACGACGACAGATTTTTTGGCATTGAGCTTAAGGCCATGGTTCTGACACCAGCCGTTGGTTTCAGTGAGGCCTTTCTGTAGGATGTCAACATTACTTGAGAAGTTAATAATGGCTCCCAGCTTGCAATCATCTGTGAACTTTGCCAGCCAGAGTCCCTTCCTGTTGGCCTGGACTTCTGAGAAGTAGATACTAAACAGGAGAGGACCCAGGACTGATCCCTATGGGACTCCACTAGTGATTGTTCGGCAGTCTGACTTGGAGTCAGCTACTTTCACACTGTGGGTTCTATCTGTGAGCCAGTTTGCAACCCACCTAGTGATATAGGGGTTGATGCCTAGCTTAGTGAGTTTTTCTATGATTCCTGAGTGGGGAATAGTATCAAAGGCCTTGGCCAGATCAAGGTAGGCTTTATGAACCACCTTGTCTTCATCACCAGCTCTGGTGACTGACTCAAAGAAGTCGACCAAGTTGAGCAGGCATGATCTACCCTTCACAAAACCAAACTGTGTGGGATCCAGAGTTTGGAGATTCCCTATATCCTTGTTTATTATGTCCATGATGATACTTGGACCCCTACTCTTCTCTGTTTTTACCAATAATCTAGCTTCTGCCACCAAACATAGCACACTCATACAATATGCAGATGACTCAACAATCATCTGCTCAGCCCAGTCCCTACCCAAACTGCAAAAAGTCACACAGGAAGCCTTTTCCCCTGTTGAAACTTGGTTATCCAATGCCCAATTAATACTCAGCCCAAACAAAACTAAACTACTCATCTTCCAACCCATCAAATATACTCAAAACAACTCTCACTTTAACATCACAGCAAAAGACAGCACCACTATATACCCAACTGAACACACCAAATTGCTAGGAGTGGAAATAGACAATAAACTAAAATTTGACATTCACATATCCATGACCATAAAAAAGTCCACAAAAAACTAGGAGCGTTATACAGAAATAAGCAACTTCTCACCAAAGCAGCAATGATTTCAATAGCAAATTCCCATCTTATCTCCACCCTACTTTATGCCTCTCCAATATATACTAACCTAAAGCAATGCGATCTAAACAAGCTAGAGACCTGATACAACAAAATCGCCAAATTCGCCACAGGGGCATCCTACCATAGTCACCATTGTCTCTCACTTGCTGAACTGGGCTGGCTTGAACTCCCTTACCTCCTTCAATGGTATCAACTCTCACTTACCCACAAACTAGTAAACCATCCACTAAATGTCCCTTCCCGCCAGAATCTACTACAACCCTATCGCACCACCAGACCACTAAGATCCAGCAACAAAAACCACTTGCAGATCATTAAAGACAATAACTCTGCTGGTAAAGGCCTTGTGGTTGTCTTTACTATCTGTTGCAATTCTGTTTTCATTGCTAGCTTTAGAGGATTTGATGAGGAATTTCAACTTTTTGTTGAGGCTGATAAGGGAGTTTTTCCAGTCTTGGGACTTCACCTTATTTTGCATCAGTTTCCTCCTTCTGTTGTAGAGTTTCTTTATGGCAGGGGACCACCAGATTGGCTTCCTTTTTTTGGAGGAGAGTGTCTTATTTCTATTGGGTATTGCGAGACCCATGCATTTGTGTACATGTTCGTACAGTGCATTGGTGTATGATTTGGCAGTCATGCAACTATTCTCCATTTGCATGGGTGCCATGAAGTTAGCAACCTCTGTTCTTAGGAGCCAAAAGTTAGCTTTGGAGAAGGTTTTCATGGTGGTTACCTTTGCGGGGGGATGTGGATTTCCAAGGTGATCAGATTGTGGTCGGATTTAACCAGGGAGGAGTTGACTATTGGTGTAGAGCAATGGTTTCCCATGTTAGTCATGACCAGGTCAAGGATGTTACTACCTCTAGTGGGGGTAAGAATGAGCTGGTATAGGTCATTGGAAATAATGAATTCCAGGAAACGTTGGGCAAGTGTATTGGTACATGAGTAGTTTTCCCAGTTAATGAAGGGGTAGTTGAGTCACCCAGTATGAGAGTCTTAGGTTGGACCCTAATTTTCTCCAGGGTGCTTAGGAACATGGGGTGAGTGTCTTGGGACATGGTTGAGGACCTATAACAGGCTATGACGTGAATCGCTGTCTTACCCAATGTTAGCTGCACCCGAAGTATCTCTGATGCATTATGTTTGGCTACCAGTCTGGAAGTGTGTGCATCATTTATCAGTATGGAAACAACACCAGCTTCGGAGCTTTGGTCCAAGTTCTGGAATGCGTTATAGCCTGGTAGTGCAGGGGTGCTTTCTAGTGCCTTGAATATCTTTCTAGTGGGAGCTGGAATATCATAGCATGCAAATTCATTCTGTAATGCAGGCTGATTGAAACTCTCATAGAAGCTAAAATAGTTATATCTTATATGGTGTCATAGTGAAGAAATATTTTTGCAGAAGTGAAAAAATGTTGTGTTCTTTCAAAATATGTGTCTGGAAGTACTGAAATATAAATTACATTGGATAAAGACCCATCTGCAATTACCAGAGATGTTCTCACTACAAGGCAACTTATCAGAAAACTAAAAAAATTGGATCCAAAAGTTTGATTTATCCCTCACTGTGAGTGTAACAGAGGAGAAGCATAAAGAAGCACAGTTTCACATAGTTTTACATGCTCATGGTCAGTAAGCCTTGCAAAGCAGTTATTTGTTTCACTTTTCTTGAAGAGCAGCCCCATAAAATGGCATCAACTTTGACAGAAGCTATTGTGAGCTGAGAAAAGAGCACCACTTATATACCATTTGCAAGGTCACAGAATGATAGTGAAACTGCAACTATTTTTGTTACTGTGCTAAAGAATCCAGCCACAGCCTACATATGGAGAGTTTCATGATTCATTAATAATGGGCAGAATAGTTTTGGGGTAAAATCAAGTGTAATATCGATCGAGGGGTAGGATATCAAGAGAGAGAGAGAGAGAGAGAGAGAGACACACACGCACACAGACAGAAAAATAACTATCAAAAACCATGATTTATGCAGTGCAAGAAAGTAAAGGAAATGTGGTCAAACCAATCATTTTTGAGATATACAGATCAAGAAAGAAAGGGAAGAAGCCTGTTCTGCAAGTGACTGAAGCAAGCGAAGCAAATAATTTTGTAAATTCTAATGCGTGGCATACCGAAAGTGACCCACATAAGGCCGGAAGTATTTTTCAACATAGTTGATATGTGTGCTGAGATTGTGTACATAGTTTTTTTCAATTACCTCAGAAAGTCATCTGTTGTACTAATGCAAAAGTCACTGTACTGAAAAGGTATTCATAAATAGTATATTTATCACATATGCAGCAGATACCATGACTGACATACATAATTATGGATAGTTTGTTAAGAAAACAGGACTGAGCAAATCCCCTCCAACATCTCATTACTGACTGATTCTGGGCAAACAATTAAACCATCTGATCAAGTTAAGCTGAGTTGTGAGTATAAAACAAAGAGGGTCTATATTAGAACATCGAAGTTTCAAAACTTCGAATGTTCTAATATCGAACCCTATTCAGCGAAAGCTGAAAACATCGAACATACAGAACAAGGAATTTTGTCCTAGGGAAAAAATTCACTGTTCCAAAACACATATACACAACATAAGCACACCAAACAAACAGCAATCCACACACATACACCTAAAATCTTACACCTAACCCTACACTAAACTATACACACACCACTAACTATCCACTTACCTTAACCCAAACCCTAATGCTAAGGTCCGTCACTATTGCAAACTCACCTCACCCGCGCCCTTACCCTAACTCACCTACCCCGCCCTAACCCTCACATCCACACAATCGCACACTTACCTGACCCACACCCTAACCCTAACTTACCTAACCCGCCCTAACCCTCATGTCCACACAATCGCACACATACCTAAACCGCACCCTAACCCTAACTAACCTAACCAGCACTCAGTCGCACACTTACCTGAACCCGACCCATAACTTTCCACCACAGCGCTGAAAACACTGAAGCAACAGAAATGGACAACCAAATTCTTTCTCTAGGAAAAAATTTGGTTTTCTGTATGTTCGATATTTTCAGCTTTCGCTGAATAGGGGTCGATATTAGAACATTCGAAGTTTTGAAACTTCGATGTTCTAATATAGACCCAGCAAAGAGAGTAAATTATTATTTCAAGCTGTGCCAGTTCAGTGACCTAACATATTAAACAATGCTATGTGTGTGAAAGAATGGACGTGAGTCAGATAATTCATGGTGGATAGATGTTAAGAGTAGTGCACTAGAAGTTAAGGTATAGTCATAGTGAGGGTCAGAGACCATTATTTGCATTTTCAAAGAGACAGTGATTTGCATAGTTGCTTAGTCAATTATTCACATTACCAAAAACAAATAATTCCAAGAACATTGACATTGTTAAACTCAATGTTTCACTAACATGGCATTCCTAATATACTTATTACAGACAATGGTCCACACTTTCAAGTCAAGAAATTTGCAAAATTGACATTAAATGTTCAAAGACAAAAGCCATAATGATAATTAATTTACACATGTCCAACTTCTACTTGTGATGGCATTAAATGTTCCTAAACAAAAGATGTAATGATAGTTAATTTATACATGTCCAAATTCTACCTCTATATACACACACACACACACACACACACACACACACACACACACACACACACACACACACACACACACACACATACTCAGACGCACACACACACACACACACACACACACACACACACACACACACACACACACACACACACACACACACACACACACACACTATCCTAAAGAGAAGCCAACTTGATGGATAGCTACATTCTTGCACAGCTAACCAGCCTCCCTCCTGAAAAGAAAACCACGTCCTGTGTAGACTTCTGTTATCTGACTGTGAAGAAAGTGAAAGACATAATGACTACAGTAGCTTAATGGTCATAAACACATCGCTTCTTTTCCCCTGCAACATGCTAAATCAATAATCATTCAACAATGTTCATTCATTTAAATGCCCTGTACTTTCATACACAGCTTGCTTCACTACAAAAGATAGCCATCTTATGTGTACTACCAATGCTACCTTGTGATGATAATGAAAGAATAGCCAAAGTAAAGCATTCCAACTTGTTTCTATCACACTGTATTGGCTGGATCTATACACTGGTTTTCAAATTGAATTTCAATCAAAACTAAGCTCTTCTACACCCACTTTTAGCTTCTCCCCTATACCCACCTCTACTATAACAAGACATCTCCTTAAGCTCACGCCAGCCACCAATGCCCCTGATAACCTCCCTTCTTTATATCTTCAGATTGCAGACAAAGCTATTTCCTACCCAGTCAGCATACTTCTTAACTGCTCCATCCAAGAGTGCTATATATCTGCCTTCTGGAAAAAAAGCATACATTCTCCCACTACACAAAGGGGGCAACAATACTGATGTTTCCAATTTCCACCCAATAGCCATACTCTCCCCAATATCAAAAATCCTTGAAAAATGTCTGCACTCCCAACTTTTAAATCACCTACTCTAAAATCATCTTCTCTCACCTACCCAACATGGTTTCCAGCCTGGCCATAGCACTACAACAGCTGTTATATCCTTCATGGAAACAATAACTCAAGCCTGAAACTCTGATAAACTTGTATCCACTCTCTTCCTTGACCTTTCCAAGGTATTTGATACAATTTCTTTTTCTCTCCTTCTCACTAAACTGACTAACCTTGGTGCCCCCCCCCCTTCCATTACATTGGTTCTCTAGCTATCTTACAAACAGACAAAAATCCTCCAAATGGTGCAACACCTGCTCATCTTTTCTACATACATCCACAGGTGTACCCCACGGCTCCATACTAGGGCCCCTTCTTTTCAGAATATTCATCAGTTACTTTCAGTCTTCTCTTATCAGTGAGTCAGTAATACACTATGCAGATGACTCAACAAATATTTGTATGGCCAGCTCTACATCTGAAGTTAAATCACTTACCCAAGCTGCCTTCTCATCCACAGAAACAAGGATGGCTAACAACCATCTTCTCCTTAACTCCAACAAAACTAAGCTTTTACTGTTCAACCCCCCAAAAAAAACCTTAAACAAGTCTGAATTCTCCCTTTATTTTCAAAATAACACAATCATAGTAGTCTCCCACTCAAAACCTTTAGAGATCACCATAGATGAAAATTTTACTTTTGACTTGCACATTCATAATAATGTCAAAAAGACCCTGAAATAATTGGGCATCATCTACAGGCATAAATACTTTTTAAACCACTCTTCTAAACAAACCCTGGCTTCAACATTTCTCCTACTTTTCCTTCTCTATGGTGCTTCTCTCCTTATCAACCTTCAGTCCTCTCTGAAAACAAAAATTGAGACTTGTTACAATAAAACTGCCAGATTTGCAACCATCGCAAGATTCTCCTGTCATCACTGCTGCTCTTCCCACTCATTGAACTGCCTTCAACTTCCAAACTACCTTACATACTTAAAACTAACTGCAGCACACAAAATCATCTATAAGCTTTCAATCTGCCCTGCCCTCTCCTCTATTCTAACTCTATACCACCCCAATAGACCTCTCAGATCTAACAGCAACTTATCTTACAAGTTGAAAAAACAAAATTCCAGCTGGTTATACGCTCTACTCTTACACTACAGCAGAAGTCTGGAACTTCCATCATCCATCAGAACAATTAATGACACCTATTCCTTCAAAACATCACTACACCATCATCTCTCCATCTTGTGGCTATGCTCCTGCACCCCTCTCAACCTTCTGTAACCTGAACCCCTCTTTAAAACTACTAACCTGCACTTAACCTAATCCACATCTACAATACATAATAATTATCCATCTATACTAGCCCTTGCCTTTCCACTCTACTGTCTCACTCCTCTGTCATAATCTCAGCTGAACATTAACATACTCTCCTATAAACGCCTCTTATTACCTTATCTTTCTCTAATATGCTGAACTAACACTGCAAATCTCATTTCATTACTGCAAATATTACTATTCTTTCACCCATACCCCAATATAATCCACTAACCAACATCTATCCAATGAAATATTATAGTAACTATAACTGTAAATGTTTTCTTTTCCTTGTGCCATGACTGTATATATATCATATTCTTGTTTGCATGTACATGTATTGTAATTTTCTCAATTTCTACATTTTTGTACTACTTCATTAGAATTCTCTGTCATTTCAAGTCTTGTAATACTTTTTTTGTATGATATTGTATGTACTTATGTTGAGCTTTTCTCCCCAGGCCTCCGCTGAAAATGGGTTCATTTTGGCCCAGTGGACTTTCCTGGTAAACAAAGGCAAATAAATAAATAATTTGTTGCTGTGCTGTGTACAATTTCTGCAACTGTTGTTTTGCTTATTGCTGTAAAGGCCCAAGTCATGCCTACAAAGGTCCTTGGACCAGTGTGCTTACTCAGCTGCCAAATGTGGACTACATAAACTTGTAGACACACAGACTACTCCTGCCTATAACAATTATTATTATACTACCTTTTTCTGTCAGACACTGATTACCTCCTCTCCTTTAGGTTCATAGGTTAGTACTAAGCTAACTGCCCTCATGAGCCATTTCTAAGCCTAGCCAATTATCCCTTGTGAGACTCAAACCCGGCACCTTGTGTTTGTAAGGCAAACACCTTAACTATTAGGCCACCCTCCCAACCTCTTTTGGGTGATGACCTCAAAGATATGATCTCAAAAACGTGAAAAAAGTAATGGAACAAGTTAAATATTTCACCTTGCTGCTATTGATAACTCTTCAACCCACCAACCCCAGCCCTCATGACTCTAGTAAATAAATAATTAAAAATAAATGAATCATTTTGTTGGCAGTATGCATATTTTCATTTCCCATAGATACACTGGATGCCCTGCCAGTATTTAAAAAATACCTGTGATAGATAAAATGCCTTTGAAGATAGAGAGCATATACTCCTATTAACATCATAAATAAGCACTAGGTCAGCTTCTGTAGGCTACCAGTATCTATAAGTTACCTCATATCACTTTATTCACCAAATGCCTTCTTTATTCTGATCAGTGTCTTACCAAGATTCTGATTGGGGTATAGTGGGTAACTGGAAAATGAGTTGGTTTCCTATTAACCTATAAACTTCCTAACTAACATACCTCCCCAATAATCATCCATTATACATAAGGACACAAATGGGTTAGGTTGCATGGCTAGGCTTATAAAGGCCCTGGTGGTCTTTAGCCTAGTATATACCTATGAACATATGTTTTCCACTTTTTTATAACAACTGCAGCTTTTGTGGACACACTAATGGTCACGAATAATAACAGGGGCCATGTCAGTTGTAGGTTCCTGGCTGCTTCACTCAATGGCAATAGTTGTTACTTGTGATCAAATGACAACAAAAGATCCTCACTTTCATCAACAAATTGTCTTCATGTCCAACAACTGCAGTCATATTATGGAGTGAGTTCACCTTAGATGTTGGATGTGATCAAATGAAAAAATACAACTAGTTAAATAAAGGACACATCAAAGTATTTCACCTCATTGATATCAGACACATACAGAACAACTCACTGCAACTTTTAAAGCATGAATACATGCTTGTATGTACATGCACACATGAGTGCACACATCCACACGCACATACACACAAACAGATTATCATTCTCTATTTGCTCTAAGAAGTCAGCTTAATGGTTTTCTGCTTATACTTACAACCTGCCTGCCACTACACAAAAAGAGATAGCTGTATACTGTGTACACTTCTTTTGTCTAATTGCAAATCAAGTAAAAGACAACAAAAATGGTCACAGTAATGTATAACAAGTTCTTACTGTCCTAAACTTGTTGAATTACCCACCCACAATACCTATATTACTGCATAGGTGTCATCCTTTTAGACAGAGAATCAGTACATAACCAAGAAATAATGTGCAACAAAGACCCAAAATTAGGGATACATTTGAATATTGCTGTTGCACATTGAGAAGTTGCTAGAAAAACAGTTTTTACATTAGCATATATTTTTGATGGCTATGATGTCTGAAACACTGTCTGCCTTTATTCATTGATTGCAAACTACTATGATTTTTCAGAAAACCAAAAATTTTATAAGTGGCAAACCAAAATATTGAACAAATGTGGGAAATTCTGTGAAATCAGGGAAAGCTGGTGACTAAAACAATATTTTGCTTTCACACATAGTTTGTATCACAACCCTTAGGCAATCATCCCTGATGCATCATCATAATAAAAGTGAAATAAATTGCTACATAACGATTTTTCAAAGAAGCTTTCCCTTCATTTTTTCAGTTAATTAGCTCCTTATTAGAGCTACTGAGGCAGGAGCTGGTAACTGCCATCAGTCAAAGCAGTGTCCAACTCCACCCTGCTTCCTCTAATAAAGAAAGAAATAATTGGTTTTAAAACATTAATGGATCACTTAATGTGGGCAGCGTATACTTATCACTGCCCACAGACACATTTGGTATCCTGTCAGTATTTTCAAAACATGACTGAAAAAGAGAAAGAATGTTCTCAAAGATTGGAAGTGTGTGTCTGTTATTGTTAACATCTCAGGTAGGTTGTAAGACTGGTTACATGGGGCACCTGATCTCTAGAGCTTATATCAAATCCATTCATTCATTCATTCATTCATTAGTGGGCATACCCTAATTAGGATCAAATCACAGCCCTGTTTACAGCAAAAAAGTATGTCACTGGATAATGAATGAAGGTTTTTCTTTTCATTTCATTTCTTGTGTTTTAATCAGCAAACTACAGCTTTTGTGGAGGCCCCACATACTCATGTATGATCAGGGAGCCTGACTCAAGCAATGAGGGATTTCAGGGGTGCTTAATGGTGACTGCATTAATCTGCACAATACATGGACTAGCACAATTATGTGTTACTCAGGAGGAAGATGGGGTGGATTTAAATAATTTAGCAATTCAAAAAATGAAGTCTTCACCAGGTGCAGGACCTGGGCACATAAATATCATCTGCATGTGCGTGTGTGTTTGTGTTCAAGTGTGTGAGTGGATGCATACGTGTGCGCGCATGTGTGTGTGTGTGTGTGTGTGTGTGTGTGTGTGTGTGTGTGTGTGTGTGTGTCTGTGTGCGTGTGTCTGTGTGCGTATTTATGAACTTCTTTCACTATGCATTGGATAACTTGGTATAAATGTGAGGAAAAGTCAACTGTCATTCATGTTTAATTTAATTATTTCAGAGATTGTAAGCCGAGTATTCTGAACACACAATATGAATCCTTTCCACTCACAGACAAATACAAACATAGCAGCCCTTTTGCTTATTGTATGACTAATGTTCCCACATATGTCATTACCTGTTGCTATGTTTCTGAAATAGTAGAATACCTCAATTAATATGTAATGGGCATTAGTATAATAGGAAGGTTTGCATTTAGTTTAAGATAATTTGATATGTGATCTATTGAAAAAAAACATAACTCAGAGCAAGAGACTGATTCACACATTATCATGCACCACCATATGCAGGAAGACAAATGGCTACATACTTCCAAATGTATGTATAGAAACTCCATGGTCGCAGAACATCGGGGGTCCCAGCTGAACTGCACAGAGGTCTCACACAAACAACAGTTCCACACAGGATAAGTATTTCTTCTTTGATATCAAAAGTTGCATTTGGCTAGCTACAACCCATACAAATAGACCACAATCACCTACAGAGAAATCACATGACATTGTATTGCATTTCATGTACTAAAGTATTCTGTATGCATTTTATATTTGCTCGGCTATGCAATGTCTAGGGGCAAACCAAGGCAAATACAGGAAAGACTATACTGCTTCAGAAAATGCAATCCTTCTGCAGGCTTTGAGGGGATCTTATTATTTTCATAGCAGTAATAAGAAATGCAGTCATAAAAATCAGAAGACGACTATCTTCCCACAATTTATGAAATTTATAAAACTACTTAACATAATATTATCAAGAAATTAAATATACTACAAAAAGAGCAAAATCACCAGTGATTAACTATAGAATTCTCGCCCAACATAATTCAGTTTTCAGATAAGTATAGAGTAAAACCTCTATAGAAACTGAGTATGGGAAAAAGGGAAATCTCCCAAACCTTAACTGTCTGTCAGTCTCACACAAAGTCCATCTGTCATCTCTGCAAGTTCAAAGAAGTGTGAATGGACCTGTTTATTGAGTGATTCACTCTTCAACAAAACAGGATGTTCAAATCAGAAATCTTCAGCTCTGTGTCTCTGTGTGTGTGTGCATATATATATATATGTATATATATGTATATATATATATTATGTATATATATATATATATATATATATATATATATATATATATATATATATATATATATATATATCTATATATATATATATATATATATATATATATATATATATATATATATATATATATATATATATATATATGTTTACTATTAAAATTTAGATCAGCACTTACACAAAGCTTGGAAGGCCGCAAGGCTGTATTCAAGATCATGTAATGCCAATCTGGAAAATGTTTGACTCCACACTAGCATTCTGATAACAGATTGCACAACGGTGGGGATTGGGAAATGCACCCTTTTCACACTCTAGTGCTGTCTCGGAGTTGAACTATATAATATATTGGGGTGTGGGGGGCACAATCCCCAACATGGGGGGTGCAGTGGGGCTTGCTCATGGCAAAAATGTTGCCAGTAACTTGGACTTTCAGCACTAGATCTTCCGGTGTTCAAATGTTGATTCCATGCTAACATTTCCGAAATTTTGGTAATTCATTATTACCAATTTTGGCTTACTGATTCGATCAAAAGGTGGAAAACTATTTTGATTTTCCACATTTTGACATACAGACACACACACACACACACGCACACACATACACAAACACACACACATATACATATAGATATATATATATATATATATATATATATATATATATATATATATATATATATATATATAAATATAAATTTATATATGCATAATGTACACAAAAGAATTAAAGGCTCATTTGTACATAGTGTATATATTAATGTTTTATAATATAAAATTAATATTATTTTAGTTTGTGTATATATTTTTCCTATTGATTTGAACATTTTAAAACTAGTAAAAGACAATGGATGGAATTAGTTGTGACATTTTGACTCAAATTTTAAATAAGTAAAGAAAACAAATATGTGTGATTAGATTTTAGTAATGCAACTGACATAGGAATACATTCCATCCAACAATTACCCTGTGCTGCTGTGAATGACAAGCTCTACAACATATCCTTGGAAATAGAAAGGACTAGTCAAGTAAATAAGCTAATGGTAAGAATTCTCATCCAAGTCCTGTCTGCTGTCACGTGTTCCATCCATCAACTGACTACCATGATGCTCACTGTGTATGAAGGAGTGGAGCATTGCCATCATGAATTTATGTGCTTCAAAAAGTCTCTTATGACTTACAGTTACAATTAGCTTTACTCATTTGCATGATGTCTCTTGTGGCCCCATAGCCACAAATGTATGTTGCCATGCTTCATTATGTCTCCTCGCTGTTATGTTCACCATACACTTAACTGTAACCATGCTTTATAATGTCTACTGTGACCCACACAGTTGCAATTAGCTGCACCCACATTTCATGATGTCTGCTGTGGCCCACAGTGTCACAATTACTTGTATCCAAAAGATGATGCCACACATCATCAAATCCACCAGACCTGAAAGCAATGGTCTAATACAGACAGGATCATTGGCAGGTGTAGAATATGCATTGCCATATGTTAAGAGATGCTATTACAAACACATACTACTTCTCTGGCTATAATAGTCAGTCCCATGCTTGTACGTCTACAGACCACACTCTCCACATGGTTCTCAAGCAAGGATCTACAGTAAATGCTTAGTTAACCAGAACTCAAGCCACCAGCACTTTCAAGCAACTGAAAAAAAATATATATCAAAGAAATATAGTACAATTTTCATGTGTTGCACTTTGTTTTCCTCCATAGACACATACCTTACATTTTTAGAGTTTTAGAATTTTAAAAAGGAAGATAGGAATTTCCCTCTCACTCCCCACCTGAGAAAAAGTCAGTCCAAACAAATAGTATAGGGTACAGCATTAACTCAGGCCTATTTTAAATAGTAACTCTCAAGCAACCAGAAACTACAGCCAATCCCCATGGCCACCAGTTAACTGAGACTTTACTGTAATATTGGTAGCATATTGTGCTTTTATGAGCAGATAACAATAGCCTTGAATATGAGTTTGTCTCCAAGCACGATCTTTTTGGACCTTAACACAGCCTTTGACTGCTTGCCAGTTCATTTCATTCACAAACCCTTGCTTGAATCTAACATTGTTATATTGCTAGATGAATCATGAACTGGTTAAGTGACAGACACCTTTGTGTTAAGATATGTACAGTTCATTCAGATTTTCTGCCTGGAACATCTGGTGTTACCTAAGGATCTGTTTTGGGCCCAATGCTATTTAATCTTGTTTTTTCTAGAATTCCAAGGTATACCAAATGCTGGATCCAAAAATATGTTGATGATAGTAAAACTGGCTTTATAATACAAAATAAATCTGATTCCAATGATCTTAATGCTTATTTGTGTATTATTTGTAAGTGGGCACACACTACTGAGCCTGAATAAGTGCAACATTATGAATTTCTCAAATAAAATTCAAAAATAACCCATCTGTCTGACAGAGGTATTACTAGAAGAGGCCAAGGAATACAAAGATCTTCCCCTGGATTCATGAAGCTTGGCGCAAGGACGGCATTAGCCTTGTGCCGACCATGCAGCATAGAGATGGCACAGCAGCACCATATGCATATTAATGAAGGCGCACTGCTGCAATGTCCATGTGCATAGGAAATGTGCGTGAGTGCAGGGGGCATGTCTAAGTGCTTCACAGAGGCGTGAACATGTCGGCTGCAGACACGCAACCTAAAATGCTGACTAGTACAGACTGCCTCTAATAGTAATCACTCCTGTCAGTGTCCGTGGATACTGAAATGTATGCAAAGCATACAAGACAGTTTCATGAACAACAAAATAAAAAGTAAACACAAAGGCACGTAGCTGAATATTGAGCCCCCGTCCCTCGAACAAATGACATTTAAAACCCTGTGCCCGTATTCCATTGTAGTGTTGATTGTTATACCAAGTGAAAGCGAAATGCAGCATGTTTGCGTGCCACTGCCCTTTGCTAAGCCTAGCCAAATGGTTAGGGTTACCATCTGTCCCAATTTGTGAGGGATAGTCCCTCTCTGGGCAGTTGTGTCCTTGCCAAAAATATTAAAAATGGCAAATGACCTGCGATTGTAGGACATAATTATGTCCCATATTTTATGTAATAGTTCCATAAAATAGTTATTTCTGTATCTAAAATACCTAAATGTTACAAGAAACAGAAAAAGCAACTAAACTACTACAAGAATAAGCTTTCATTTAGGCATAAAAGTAAAGTTCTATCCTTTGTACTGACCGTGGGTATGTGTCGGCCTGTAAAATGTGATGTGTGTCCCGAAAATGTCCCACTTTGGCCATTTGAAAAGTTGGCAGCCCTACCAATGGTCAGAGCATTTGCTCAATATCTGCCCATTCGTGGTCCAAGTCGTCCTTGTCTGGACGGCCCAAAGATGAATGGGTATTACCCGGGTCTACCTACCATGTCATGAAAGATAAGTATTTGCATGTACCTATGTGCATGAAGTACAGCATGTGGAAGATCAAATATGGGTTGTCCTGACAATCATATTGGTACCAGAGATATGTAGAGTACACAATGTGTTCTGTTGCGTGTGCCATGGACCATCAACCAGAGAAGGGTTGGACTGTGTGTGCGGAATATGGAGGCGGTAACGGGTAATGTAATAATTCACCAAGGGGAGACTGGGTCAGATGTACAATAGGTGAACTGGAGGTGTACGAGGGAGCAGTGGGTGAATCAGAAAGGAAAGCAAAGAACATACATTCACATCTGCAATACACCCTGACAGGCCATACTGCGAAACACAATCCCACAAACATATGAACATTAAAATGTGCGATACACATGTACAGAAACGTTACCAGCTCACATCCACATAATGGTCAGGCCTAAACTGAGCCATCCAACCCCAACACACCTGGATACATAATTGAATGCCCATCATCCCCTCCACAGCACACCCCTCCCTTGCTGAACATCCACCAACACCACCCATACTCGGGCTGCTAGCTTGGCGCGGCCATATCTGCACATATTGCCCCCTACCCATATCTAGTAGGTAGTCTCAACCTAGGCAGTCTCAGGCTTGCAAAGTAGGTATCCCTTGCATGTATAACCCTCCCTCATTTTCATAAAGCCAAAAGAATTGGAGTCATTGGTGTCCACAATTTGAGCCATCCCTCATGGGATGTGTCTGTTCTAAAGATTAGACTTGGTGGCATGACAAGATGTTCAGCCCCGTAGACAACTGGACACATGTTGCATTAGCAGTAGTTGTCCATGACCCTGCTCAGCCTCCAGCCAGTCCTGCAGAACCTATGGCCTGGGATTAAACACCTGACCATGATGCAAGTCTCCCCACGTGCATTATCTGGAATATACACCTTTCACATGTTCCCATGAAGCTTCCCCATAGCCATCTTCCAAATAGTACATGTCCACAAATTGTATACCCCGTCCAGGTTCCTCGTCATAATGATGCACACAACCCCTGTATACAAACGGTACAGGTACCACCCATATGCGGTTGCTCATATACATGGCCATGTATAACTCCAGATATGTAGTTATATATCTATAAATGTACATACTTATATTCGCATAGCTACACATCACACATACATACATATAAGTAGTTGTCAAGTATGTGTCCAATTCATAAATATGTATACTTGCAAATGTATACATATGCCTCTCAGAAACATATGAATAGTAACATGTACTATACATATGTACACCACCCAACTGTCACATTTGTTGCCAGTACTGTGGTACTGTGGAATGGCTGTAGTAAAGTCATATATCCTAATTACCATCCATACAGAATGTATAATGGATGGTTTAGTGGTAAAACCAGTGACTATGGTGTTCCTATTCCCGGGTCCAAGCCATGCAAGGGTTGCTAATTTTATATGATGGCCACAATTATGGCAGTTGGATATAAGGTGATTAAGGTGCCTTAAAGCAGATGTAAGTGGGTATGGGCAACTGTAAGTGGCGGTCATTCAACAGTACGGGAAATGTAAATAAGCATGCAGGTGTATATGCATGTGTATGTACAGACAGACAGATATATATATATATATATATATATATATATATATATATATATATATATATATATATATATATATATATATATATATATATATATATACAGTGGCGGCTGGTGACTTCAAATCAAAGGGGTCTGCAGGAGACAGCTGAATGGGTGGGGTCAAGGGAAGGGGTGTGGTCAACTAGAAAGGGGAGGAGCTATGCTCAAAACCACAAAAACTAACTTTAATTAAATACGCTGCCCTGGGTCTCAAACCATCATTATGAGAGTCCAATCAAGACAAAAATAAGTGTAGAAGAATAAAAATATTTCAATGCATTGGCTGCATGACAGCTTACTTAATATCTAGATGGAAACAAAAGGTTGTGAGGCATGAAAAAATAAATTACTTTTTAAATACATTACTGGAATGCCAGTCAAAATCAAGTATAAGAAAAACCAGAAGCACTCAACTCAAACCACTTCTCCTTGCACTGCAGTTCTAATTATAATTTATATTCAGCTTTATTAAAGTACCAAGTAACATGCTGAAAGTAGAAATCTCTGTGATGCCCCCACTTGTAAAAATGTTTCTTATCCAAAAAAGACCTGCTGCCTAACAACTATCTACTTGTTTTATGGGGAAAACATGAAAGTAAAAAATGAAAAGCAAACAAGAAACAAGCTCAAGATACATTGCTTAAAGGATTACTATACAGGTTATGGACCACACATGATTGGCATTCTGTTTAGTTTACGGGTAAAGTCTGTAGAAATGACTGGAAGTCTCCAACAAGTGTAATGAGCTTTTTAAAATAATGGAATCCTGTCCTTTAATACCCAAGGCTTATACATTATCTAGTCAAGTATTCTCTGCATGGCAACAACAGAAAGGCTTTCAATGTTGGCAATTCTTTAACAGTATGCTTATTAAAGTTTACTTGCATCTTACGATCTCAGACAAGCTTACCTTATGGTCATTAAAGCATTGCTACTTAAACACAGAGTAACAGGCACTTTGAGTAATAAGCATAAATCAACAGTACAAAAATATGACAGAAACCAGACCGTTCTGTAAAATCAAGGACAGATGAAAAGCCACTGTAGTACTTGTGTCTACCTTGGATGGGAGGGACACACTGCACATTTACACTGTATAACTACTCCTTGCCTTGCTTGGACACATCCAGAGTCACTACATGGTGGAGTGGGGTGCAACAAGTATGTCACAATTTGAAATATTTCTGGCTGACTGTGATGGCCCTGACACATTTGTCATACCTCTCAACCTCAGAGCAAGAAATCTGGACAAAGCCATACACAGAAGTGGGACAAAGGCCCAAAAATAAGGGCAATTTTTAAATATTGCTCTAATAAACTTAGAAAGATAATAGAATAGGTCTTGCATTAGTATGACTTTTCTGAAGGGTATAAAATCTGAAACTCAGATGTCTGTCATTATTTTCTAACTACTTCAGTCTTTAGTGATTTGTCACTAATTTGCCAAAAAACACAATTTTATGAAAAATGGACCAAATGTGATGCAAAAATATAAAATAGCAACACAATACAGCTGGGAACCTGTCAAAGAAGGGACACTTTAATATTAGTACTGCTAACTTGAGCAGCTGACAAAATAAAATATCTACATGCATTTCTGAAATAAAAGTAATCTGATTATTACAGTTATTTCTTAATTATAAACCCTCCATGTTTTCTTCCAAAATTGCTATTTTGCGGATGGATCATTAGGGGAAGAGCAACATTTTGAGTCAAAATCAGGGACAGTTCAGAGGTTTGGCTATGCCCAATTCTATAAAGCAATTTATTTGCATGTACCTCTCAACCAATGCAATAAATCTGGAGCCAAATATATTGGGGGAACATATAAACAGTACTAAAACTTGCTCTTCTATAAACTGGGACATAAATCTGGACAAGGCCAAATATATTGGGGGAACATATAAACAGTACTAAAAATTGCTCTTTTATAAACTGGGACAGTTGATAGAACAGGTCTTACTTTAGCATGCATTTTTCTGAAGGTTATGAAGTCTGAAACTAGTGTGTCATTATTTAGTGACTTAATTCCTAAATGATTTGCCAGAAAACCACAAATTTTATGAGGAACAAACCAAAAATAAGAAGCAAAAATCTATTCATTCTTTGAAAATCTGGACAGTTGGGAGGTATAGTTCAGCTGGGGCTGTCTAAGTTTGCCGCCCTTCCCCTCACAAAACCATGGTCGAATGGAGCCTCCTGCAGCCATTCCAATGATCCATTACTTTGCTATTTCACTCCATTTACCATAAACACTAATGTGCATACTGATTTACTTCTATGATGATTTGAACTTCATTTGAAAGTTTTATTTTGCATTTTACAGCACAAACACTAAGACATCTGCTAAACAAACTTGGCATTAAAACTTCTCTGCCCTTGAAACTCACATTCATTGAAACAACATTAAAACCAACATTCAAAGAAAATACATTTTACCCGTGGCAGATAAAAATTAATTCTGGGCTGTTTTCAAATCATAGGCCCCTTGCATATGAAACATACATGTGCTCTTTGATACACCTTCCTATTGCTTTGAACTGAACATTTTTCCAGTAAACAATGAAACAAAACTGTCCAATTCAGAACATTTCCATCATAAAAGTCTACTCAAACTTCTACAGTCCACTATTATCAGTAAATATGCACAATTCTACAGTCCACCATTATCAGTAAATATGCACAATCTCTGAAGTAGTAAAAAAGTCATCTAAATAATTCCACGTTAAATAAATCTGTAATGAAGAGGTTGGTGCTAGCAATCACCTTTATATTTCATGGTTTCTGATGCCCCTGAGGAATAAATTGCCTAAATTACATTAAAAATAAGCTAGTAATATTGCAATAGGAAATGGATGGCAAACTGATAACAGGCTCATAATTAGTATCTTAACTTTCAGTACGGCAGCATTCACCCCTTATGAGAGTAGAACCAACAACCTTCTGCATCAAAAGCAAGCACACAGCCTGGTGTGCTATTAGCACTAAACTTCTCTTCCCCTGTAGCTCTCAGCTCCTTGTAAAATCTACTCAATACTCAACTGCATCTCAACTTCGCAGCACAAGAAGTCTGGAAAAAGCCAAATTTATTGGGGTGGGTCAAAATGGCAAAAACCAGGGACACATTAAACATTGCTTGTATAATCTTGGAAAGTTGCTAGAATAGAATGCTGTGTTACCACCATACATTTTACTGCCAAGGTCCCTGTGCAAGAGTCAGAACAACATACCACTACGCCAAATCAGCTGCTTTGTGAAAGAGAGGAAGACTGAAACGTAAATGGCTATCATTTAATGAATTCAGTTCTCACCATAGCTGTCAACCTCTTAGCACAAAACACCTGGACAAACCCAGTAATGAGGGAATACAGCCCTCAAACATATTCAGTGAATTCAGTTCTTGTCATAGCTGTCAACCTTAGCACAAAAAACCTGGACAAAGCCACTAACAGGGTATTACAGTCCCAAAAATAAGGACAAATTTCAAATAGCCATCTTATAAACTTAAAAAATTGCTATAATAAAAGGTTGCGTTACTATATATTTATTGCTAAAATAAAACACTGTTTTACTATGTATTTTCTGAAGAATATGAAGTCTGAAATTCAAATGCCTGTCAGTTTTACTTCTGACGGAACAAAAACAATTTTCAGCAGAGGCCCAGGGAGAAATACTGTAGACACATGTCTTTGTAAAATGGCAGGACACCAGAGCAAATCCACACAAACACAGGGATAAGATGCAGACTCCACACAGAAGGCACCCCAGCCAAGAATCAAACCAGAAAACCTATAGCTGTGAGGCAACAATACTGCCACTGCACCATCAAATATGTAAGGAACTAAACATTCAGAAACCTGAAGTCTGAAATTCAAATGCCTGTCAATTTTATTTAACATTTGTTAATCAGGACAGTCTGACTTGGAACAAAAAAAATTTCAGCAGAGGCCCAGGAAGAAATAATGCAGACATGTCTTTGTAACATGGGAGGACACAAAAGCAAACCCACACAAACACAGGGAGAAGATACAGACCCCGCCCCCACATGAAGGCACCCCAGCCAAGAAGCAAACCTGAGAACCTGCAGCTGTGAGGCAACAATGCTACCACTGCACCATCAAATATTAAGCATCGCAACATTTGTAAACCACAGATATTATGAGGAACAGATCAGATCAAATATGAGGCAAAAATCTGCAATTTTTTTACAAATGGTGGTGGGTAGGGAATTCAGGTCTTTAACACCTGCATACAAGGTACAGGGTTCAAGCCTACCACACCACCATGAGCCTAACCACCAGTATATTGCTCCAGGGGCATTTACACACACACACACACACACACACAATCCCTGTACACTTACCTGGTCCTGTAGTACATCCCTGGCCGCAAAACCACCATTAAATCCAGGTCCCTGTAAACCACCATTACATCCACAAAACCCCCAACAAGTGCAGCTGAAAAACCAGCGCAAATCTGACCTTGCCTGTTGTGAGATCTTCCCCTGCAGCAAGCCAATCCAGACCTGAGATCCTTCTCCTGACTGCTGACCTTGCAGTCCGACCCCGACACTTTTCCCCAGTGAGTTCCCAGGCAGTCTATGCAGTTTAAAACTGCATAGACTTGTGGGAGCGCTCCTGTTCACATGTCTCAATCAGGGCTGCTGCTGAGACAATCTGCACATGCTCCATGCTTCAGACTGTCTCAGCAGCAGTCTGGACTAGTGCGCATGCGCGAAGTCTGCGAAATTTTAAAATATTTTTTTCTTTTTATTTTTTTTCTTTTGTTAGTTTGAAGTTGAGGGGGCTGCAGTCCGGCAGTCCAATAGCATGGGCTGCCCCTGTATATATATATCCATGAAGAGTGAACATGGTCACAATAAAGCAGTCATAACAAATGTGAAGAGAAACAGCAGTGGAACCCCCCTTAGTATTTAGCGCTGTCATATCAAACTGCCCAGAGGTGAGCAACCTCCTGCATTTCCAACCACAAGTAGGATGCTAACAGTGGAAGTAACTATGTTCCTGTTCTAAGTCTGACTTTCAAACAGATACAGGACAATTCCAGTCACCATTCAAATGAGCAGAAGACTAATTGAACATCCTGACCATTATATGAATGTATGTCCCAGGACTATAAGTTTGGGACATCTGAATATACTTGGAGTGAGCCAACATACAGGACATGTCTAGAGCAGTAGGGAGTAGCACATGTGTAGTGGTGTGGTTTATTTCTGACCAGAGAATGGATGACTGCTGTGTTAGTGATGTTGTGCTGTGTTTGTTCTGGTAACTATGAACCATGGGTATATATGCGAATGAAGCAGCACAGCAATAGTGTAGTGGTTAGTGCATCCACCTATTGAGCAGATGTTGCCAGTTTGACTGCAGCACACACCATTTATGACTCGTAATCTGTATACCAGCATATCTTGCTAATTTTATGCTGTATAATGATATAATACCATTAAAATGTGAACTGGGGTGACCTATCACAGTAAGAATGCAGAAGGTGTTTGCGTGATGTGAAATGGCGGTTAAAAGGAAAACCGCTGCTGAAGAGTGTTGTACTCACCCTTTGTCCAATGGCCCTTGTTCTGCCCAGCAACACAATAAACCACCTCAGCCAGGCTCAACACCAGGACCCTACACATCACAATCAATGTGATTTACCACTAAGCCAAGGCAGTTATACCTAATTCTGATGTTATCACAAACATAGCAGACAGCACAGTCATTCAACAGTATGATCAAAGTAATTAATCATATAGATGTATATGCATGTGTGTTTGTGTGTGTGTGTGTGTGTGTGTGTGTGTGTGTGTGTGTGTGTGTGTGTGTGTGTGTGTGTGTGTGTGTGTGTGTATATATATATATCTACAGAATAAACATGGGCACAAGAAAGCATTTATAACTAATGCGAAGGAAAACAGCAGCAGAACACCCATATTATCTAGTGCTTGACATATTAAGCTGGCCAGAGGTGGGCAAAATCCCTGCATCTCATAGGTTCATAGGTTCGTACTAGGCTATCTGCCCTAGGGCATTTATAAGCCTAGCCAGAATGTGTGTGGCTTTCGCCACCCCTTGGGATGAGAATACTACCCCCATTTAGGGTTTAGTTTACTGTGCCTTTGTCTAGTAGTGACGCAGAGATGACCCCGGGGGTAAACCTACGATCTCCCATCCACTCGTCAAGATTTCTCTTGAAGAGAGTTAGTGAGGGGCTCTGCCTAACATGGACTGGGATTCTGTTCCAGAGTGTAGGGAGCCTCTGGGTTATGAATCTGTCCCTCCAACACATCCTATTTATTTCTGTGTTGAGGTTCAAATCTCTTGCTCTCGTGGCTCTGATGGATTTGGATTTTCTGAGGTGGAGCATGTCCATTAATTCCGGATTGGACATGGCTTTGTATGTCAGGCATAGATCACCTCTCAGTAGGCGGTATGCGACTGAATAGAGCTGGAGTTTCTTCAGCCGGGCAGCATATGACATATGTTTGAGACCCTTTATCCTCTTGGTGAGGAACTTTTGGGGTCTTTCCAACTGCTGCAGGTGTCGGGTAAGATGCATCCCAAATGGGGCATTGTACTCAATCATGGGCCTGATAAGAGAAGAGTACAGGGGCACAATGACCTCTCTTGATCTAGATGTGAATCCCTTCATGATAAGGTGGGCAATATAGAAGGTCTTCCTAACCACCTTGGCAATGTGAGTGTCAAATGAGAGGTTACTGTCAACTTGGGTCCCTAGGTCCCTGATTACCTCTTCTGTACTTAATGGATTACCACCTATGTGGTAATTTGTGGGTACCTTGTTTTTCCCAAAGGGTATGATTATACATTTTTTGGCGTTCAGTTTAAGGCCATGGCTCTGGCACCAATTATCCATTTCTATGAGGCTTCTCTGAAGGATGCTTGTGTCCGCTGGAGTATCAATTATGGCGCCCAGTTTGCAGTCATCTGCGAACTTTGTCAGCCACAATCCTCCTATGTTTGTTTGCACCTCGGAAAAATAAATGCCGAACAAGAGGGGTCTCAGGACTGAGCCCTGTGGGACACCGCTTGTGACTGGCTTAGAGTCTGACATGGCTCTAGCAATTCTGACCTTGTGGGTTCTGTCCTTGAGCCAGTTTGCAACCCATCTTGTGTCATATGGGTTTACATTTAAGCTGGTGAGTTTGTCTATGATGCCCATGTGGGGTATTGTGTCAAAGGCTTTTGCAAGGTCAAGGTAGGCTGTGTGAACTGCCTTACCCTCATCAATGGCTTTAGTGACTGTTTCAAAAAAGTCGACCAAGTTCAAAAGGCAGGATCTGCCCTTGACAAAGCCAAATTGGGTAGGATCCAATGTCTGTAGGTCCCCAATGTCTTTGTTTATGAGTTCCATAATGATCCTTTCCATAGCTTTGCAGACCTGGCTCGTCAAGCTTATGGGGCGGTAATTTCCAGGGTCCGTAGAAGCACCGCCTTTGTGGAGTGGGACCACTGTTGCTGTACGCCATTCTTTGGGTATGTATCCTGTAGTAAGGCTAAAATTAAACAGCAGCCTTATGTGCGGGTTTAGTTCCTCTTGGAGTTCATGTAGCATGCAGCCCGGGACACCGTCCGGTCCCATTGATGCTGTGTTTTTAGCTTTGGAGAGGGCGGCTCTCACCTGGGCATCTGAGATGTTAGGGAGGCTACACTCTGCTGGGATAGATATTTCCCCTTTTGGGGGGGAGGGGTGGAGAAATTTGCACTGAACCTGTCTGCGAGAATGTTGGCAATGTCTGTGGGTTCAGTGTATTTTGTGTCATTTTGGACTAACTCTGAGCATATCTGGGAGTTTCCACCCAGGTTTCTAACATAGCTAAATAAGGCCTTGTGATTGTCTTTTGTGTCTTTTGGGATTTTTCTCTCAAAGTTGGCCTTGGATGATTTTATGAGTGTTTGTAGTTTTTTGCTAGTACTGATCAGAGATGCATTCCCTTTTAGGGATTTTGCTCTGTCATGTAGTAGCTTCCTCCTCCTGTTGTAAAGTTTGTTAATGGCTGGGGTCCACCAGACAGGGTGCCTACCTTTGGGGAATGGGTCTTGGTTTTATTAGGGATTGCATGATCCATGCATTCTTGAAGGTGCCCGTAGAAGGCATTTATAAAGGATTCAGAGGTGTGGGTTGTGGTTTCCACTGGCCCAGGGGCCTTGAATGATACCACTTCAGTCTTAAGAAGTGTGAAGTCGGCTTTTGAGAAGTTCTTCACTGTGGTCTTTTGTGCAGAGGGTGGGGGCGGGATGTGGATTTCCAGTGAGATTAATTTATGGTCTGATCTCACCAATGAGGGGTATACTTCCGGTGTGGAGCATTTTGTCCCCATGTTTGTGATGATCAGGTCTAGTATATTATATTCTCTTGTGGGAGTGGTGACTAGTTGTTCCATCGCATTTGAGTTTATGAATTCTAGGAACCTTTGGGCTTGGGTGTTGGGGCTTGAGTAATGTTCCCAGTCTATATTTGGGTAGTTGAAGTCTCCCAATATGATGGTATTTGGAGAGACATTCATACTCTCCAGTGTCTTCAGGAAGGCTGAGTGGGGTTCCTGAGTTTGAGAGGGTGGTCTGTAGCATGCTACAACCTGTAGGGCAGTTTTGCCTATAGTTAGTTGCACCTGGATGGTCTCCGATGCTTTGTGCATTGCCACTAACCTGGAGGTGTGGGTATCTTTGATGAATATGGATACTCTCCCTCCTTTTGTGGTTCGGTCCAAGTTTTGGGGCCGGAAAGCATGATATGAGGTAAAACCTGGTAGTGCTGGGGTGCTCTCAGGAGCCTTGAACCAGGTTTCAGTCACTGCACAGACATAGATGTTCTCCATACCGAGGAGGGCTTCGAGAGCATGCATCTTGAGGTTTAGACTTCTGGCATTGAGCAGCATTACCCTTAGTTGTTTTTCACTTGTGTTTTCTAGGGAGGTGGGTTCGTCTTTTGAGCCTTGCCTAAAAAAGGCACTATGGGGGTGGCAAGAGCCTTGGCCAATATCCGGAAGCCCAGGGGTGACAGGTGCAAGCCATCCCTTGTGAAGCAGCGTGGCTTGTCAAGCATGTCATCCCAAGCAGACAGACATTGGATCCCCTTAGAATGACACCAGTAATTAAGTCAATTGTTAAAGCTGATCATTTTGTCTTTGTACTGTGGCATCATTCTTGGTGAGGGTAAGATGCTGCTCAGGGTCAGGGTAATACCGGCCTGGGCTACATAATCAGAGAGCTCCTCTGTCTCTTTTCATGTAGTCCAGGGAGGTACATCTCAGGTCATTCACACCAGCATGGACAATGACTGAGTCATATTTGTACTTGCTTTGGAGTGACCTGAGTGCTTGTGTTATGTGGCGGATTCTAGCACCCGACAGGCAGCTTACTGTAACCTTTTCCTTGTTCAGTCTGGTGAGTGGGACGTCAGTGTGTCTGACTATGGAGTCACCTATTACAAGTGTATCTGGCTTGTTGTTTGGCCTTAAGGGCTGTGACTGTTTAGCACACTGACTTTGTGTACTATGTGTTGCATGTGCTATGTATTGAGGTAGTGGTCGCTTGGGCGTCTGCTTTGGAGGCCTCTGTTGTTTCGGTAGATTTTTAATCAGAGCCTCCGAGTATGTTTTTGTGTGTTTATGTGTTTGGTTTGCAGTTGTGATAGGTCTATGTGAGACTGGGTTTGTGGCGTGCGTGGTTACCTTCTCCTCCTGACTGGTTTTGCCAGTACTGAGTTGAGAGAGCTCAGCCTCCAGTTTGGCTATATAGTTGCATCTCTCACATATATTTGTATTTGTTGGGAGGAGGAGAGGGTTGTCTGTGTACATGAGGCAATTGTAACATTGCCTCAAGATTCCCAGATTCACCAGCTGAACAGAATAGGATGCCAGCAACTGACCCTTCAACATGCTAGAATAGTGTAAAGGATTGCTGTGTAAATGAGTCAGAAAGGACCTATAGGGAAATGGGTACTCAAGGGGATTTAGGTGAATGAAGTAGTTTCTTTTTGTTTAAGAGTGCTTTACCTGTATAAAAATGCTTTAGGAGCAAGTGCTGGGCTTTTCAGATTGAGAATAGACTGTTTAGATTGCAAGTAGAGCAGTTCTAAGGGAAAAATTGAAGAGCAGACTTTGCGGAGCTAGAGATCGTTTAAACTTGATTAACCGGCGCTGTCCGATGCTGCTCTATGAGCAACTTGGTGCAAAAGCACGCTAAAGCGGGCTTTATAGCAGAGGGTTGAAAAGAGCTAGGAAATGGCCCAAAATGGCCAATAAACTACAAGTTGCTGGGCTGGAACCACTCCTTTAGGGACAAATAGGCTGCTCATTGCTCCCCACTCCCACTGGTGAACAAAGAAGCTTCCTCTTGTCCAAATAAGGATATGGACAACACAGGAACTATGACACAGCCCAGGGATCAGCAAAATCTGAAGACTGGACTATTCTAGTTCAGTAAAGGTGGGAAAACAAGGATTTTTTTTGTTTTTTTGTTTTTTTTTGTTTCAAACAGACAAAAAGATACAGTAACAAACAGTAAATGCTTTAAATCGGATAGCGCACTTGAGTGTGTTAGCCTAACAGTTAAATTAAGCAAAAAACAAACTTTTTAAAGTGCAAACAGTTCAGAAGCAAACACAAATACAGTAGATCAACTTGCAGAGCTAGTTTAGTAATATGAAAATGCTTTTAGGCGAAATACAGTCGAAATACAGCAGTCAAAAAAGAAAGCCAGAAAAATACTTATAAATCAAAGGAAAGTCACTCTTTCACTCTCTGCTGCTTGTAGAACTCTGCAGGACCCCACGAGGAGCTGTGCTGAGACGTATACAAGCACAAAAGCACGCTAAAGCGGGCTTTATAGCAGGGGGTAGAAAAGAGCTAGGAAATGGCCCAAAACGGCCAATAAACTACAAGTTGCTGGGCTGGAACCACTCCTTTAGGGACAAATAGGCTGCTCAGTGCTCCCCACTCCCACTGGTGAACAAAGAAGCTTCCTCTTATCCAAATAAGGATATGGACAACACAGGAACTATGACACAGCCCAGGGATTAGCAAAATCTGAAGACTGGACTATTCTAGTTCAGTAAAGGTGGGAAAACAAGGATATTTTTTTGTTTTTTTTGTTTTTTTTGTTTCAAACAGACAAAAAGATACAGTAACAAACAGTAAATGCTTTAAATCGGCTAGCGCACTTGAGTGTGTTAGCCTAACAGTTAAATTAAGCAAAAAACAAACTTTTTAAAGTGCAAACAGTTCAGAAGCAAACACAAATACAGTAGATCAACTTGCAGAGCTAGTTTAGTAATATGAAAATGCTTTTAGGCGAAATACAGTCGAAATACAGCAGTCAAAAATGAAAGCCAGAAAAATACTTATAAATCAAAGGAAAGTCACTCTTTCACTCTCTGCTGCTTGTAGAACTCTGCAGGACACCACGAGGAGTTGCGCTGAGTCATATATCTCTAACCACAGGTAGGATGCTAACAGCAGAAGTAACCTTGTCCACATGCTAAACCTGACTTTCAAACAAGTACAGGGTAGTCCTGGTCCCCAGTCAGACAAGCCTAAACTCAGCTGATCATACAAACACTCTGACCATCATTCAAACCTATGTGCCAGGACTATAGGCTTGGGAGGTCTGAATATACTTAGAGTGAGTCAACATTTGGCACGGGTCCAGAGCAGTAGAGAATGACACATGTGTAGTGGTGCAGTTTTCCCAACAGGAGAATGGATGCATGCTGTGTTAGTGAAGTGTTGAGGCATGTGTTCAGGTAACTATGAACCATGGGTATACATATAAATGAAGCAGAACACCAATAGTGTAGTGGTTAGAGCATCCGCCTAACGAACAGGCATTCACGGTTCAAGTTTGAC